>NC_083574.1:26425391-26727058 GCF_027579695.1 Neoarius graeffei
GTAAAATTGCAAAGAGTTTGAACATATCATCCAGTCCCCCCAGGATTTCGCAGGCCTTTTTTGTGATTGCTGCGGGCTAAAATGTCTGATGTTGCAGGGGTTTTTCCAAAAAATTGCGATGAAAGTTGCGGTGTTTTTTAGGTTTTTGTTGCGATTACATTGCGGGAGGAAGTGAAAGTTGCGAGAAATTGTTGCAATTTTCTCTTTTTGTGATTTAAAATTGAGTGATATGTTAAATATTAAGTTATTACTGAAAAACTATTGATTAAAAAAACAAAGACACTGAGAAATGGTCCTATAAACAACTTTACCAATATAAAAGATTACCAGGACTACAAAAATGCAGAAAAATAGGCTTTACTTATCCAAATAAACCTGTTGGTTCAAAAGTTAAAGTGCATAGAACCTCACAGCACAACATGAAGTTACCTTAAAATATAATATAAATGCCTCAGCTTTCATGTAAGAAAAAAAAACTATTAATACTAGTACTGTGTCAGAGCCTAATCTAGGGCGCGTAATACGCGATAATACGCGTTTTTTATCTGTCTGTCGCACATCCACTTTTTGGGCACGAGAGTGATATCGCGTATCTATTCATTTTGTTGCGCATTTATAAGTAGAGAGCGTGTAGTCGCGTTTTACTGAATCTTGTGCGTATCAATTTGTCAGCACCAGCTAGCAATCACTGCAGTAAATATAGCGTTGTTTACACACCAATCGGAAAATATCGGAAAGGACCGAAGTATTCCGAATGGTTTATTTAGCGGGTAAAACAGTTTTGTGAACTATTATATCATTGGTCACTGAACTGGAAGACAGTGTATCTCAACCAATCGTGTGAAGTGTTTTAAAAATACCCAAAAGCACATGGCATATCGTTCTGTCTCATCCAAACATAACAATGTCAAAACGCGTGGTCACGTTGAAAGACGTGAAGGACGAAAAAAGGAAACAAAACGAAGACACAGAAGTGACAGATACTAATCCAGCCAACATTACACGACCTGATACAAGATATTATGAAATAGATTTAATCTGTTCTTGTATAATGGTAGGTACTGTAACAGTACTGTAAATAATAAGAGATTATCATGATAATATACTGTTTAGGAAGTCTGAATTTTGGGATTATCTCTAGCAGGGTTTTTTCTAGAAAAATTTAGTATGAGGGCGCTCACCATGGCGAGGGAGCGAAGTGGGGGGGGATGGTGCCGGTTGTCCGTCCCCCCCTCCGCCGTGCGAAGCCTTTGAAAAATTGAGGCTACAATGGGACATTCTGAGGCTATCTGAGAGGGAAATTGTAACAAATTGTCTGTCAACATTGAAAAAGAAAGAAGTAATCTTCTTCTGCCCTGTACAGTCTTTGGCTTTCTTCCGTTTCGTGCCGCGGGATGACATCTTTAAATGCCCAAGTGTCAACAAAAACAACTCGTGAACTACTTCTGTCAAAAGCTCCCGCGCCGCTGGGTGAAAGGTCATTCAGTCTCGAGAAATCTCGCTCTACAAGTCAACTGACCTTGTATGTAACCCATGTCAAATCTCGCGAGAGCAGCTGCGACAAGTAAACAAACAACATGGCACCTCAGTCTGGAAAACGCCAGTTTGGATTGTTTTTGCACCGTCTGGCGGTGTATCTACTATGATTGGAATATTTTTGGAGTAATTATAACGTATTTGATGATCAGACAGATTGTCACGTGGTGTTGCTGGGATGTTTTCACGGAGAAAAGATCGTTTTGAGAAAGATTGCATGTTGTGCATAAGTGCATGGCCTAAGTGTGACTTGGGGTTCAATCGGCATTTCGGTAAAGGGGCGCAGCGCCCCTGTTCCCCGGTTTAGACGAAAGCCTGATCTCTAGTCATCTATGTCAAAAACTAGTTTAAAGATAAGTTCTACATGAATGCTAGTTGTTTTTTTGTTTGTTTGTTTGTTTTTGTTTGGGATTAATTTGTTTAATTCAGTTTAGTATTATGTTATTAATCATATACAAATAGTAAAGGTGCTTAGTTGATATATAAGACATATATGTTTGTGTACAAATATGATCTTAGAGTAATTATATGACAGTGTGAAGACATACTAAGCCATTTGATTCTGATTGATAATGGTTTTTGAAGTTTGAATTTGATATTATTTTCCTAATGCCAATATACAATTAGTTTGATAATGTTTGGTATTATGTAAGTTTTATTTAAAAATATTATGAAATATATTTAATCTGTTCTTGTGTAATTGTAGGTACTGTAAGATTGTAAATGATAGAGATTATATACTTTTTAGGAAGTTTGAATTTTGAGATTATCTCCAGTCATTTATGTCAAAATCTAGTTTAAACATAGGTAGAGTGTTTAATGTTTTTCACTTTCATGAAAGGTGGTCTGAACAAAACAAATATGATAGCATTTTTAAATATTTGATAGTGATTTTATTTTATTCAGAAAGTCAGATTTTTCATCTTATTATTAATTAATAATGGCAAGACTACATGGATTTTAGACTTAACTATATCAAATGATGTAATATTAACCTAGTCATATTTGATATGCAATATTAACCTAGTCACATTTGAAATGCAACATTATACTACTGGTGGTCAAATTGGTAAAAATAGGCTAGTCACATGATTTATAGTAAAACAGTAACCTAGTCATATAACAGAAAACTAGTCATATTTGTAAGGTTTTGCAGTATATAATTCTTCATATAGTTTTTGATCTAAAATATTTACATTTTTAAAGTTCAGATCTGATCAGAATGTTTGTGCAATACTATAAACTGTGGATAAGTGTTTGCTGATATGGTTTTCATATCACTGTATTAAAGGATATGTATAGTGCCATAATTGATATTATATAGATTAACATCTGATATGAATGTTTGTTACATGTATTTAGTTTTATTAATAAAACTGTTCTGTTTATAGATGTACTCTTGAAAATATCTACCAATGTATTACTTATTTTTCTGTCCCCACTAACTGGAACAAATGAGGGATATTTTTACCCATGTTAATATTTTCTGTCCCCTGTTTCTACAGCTAGTGAGGGATCTGTCCCCTATTTTCAAATTCCTAGATTAGGCTCTGTTGTGTGCAGGCAGTCTCTCCTGAAGACTAAATTAAACAATAATTATAAACTAATAAAATAAATGGCTCAGGCTTCATAGAAGAAAAAAAACAATTTGAACAGAACCTCACAGTATGATGCTGAAGCTGCCTACCCTGGCGAAAAAAAAATGTACTTTATTGTATTTAAAGTATATTCATATTTTCATGAGTATATTGAAAATGTACTTACACAAATTGTACTTTTTGTAAATATATAAAAAGTATACTAACATCACGCTTTCACGCTAACACTTTTAACACACTTTAAAATAATTATACTATATTACACTTTATAGAAATATATTATACTAAAATATACTTTAAGTGAAAGTTATGTGCAATTTCTAAAGTGTACTTAGTGTACTAATTTCTAAAGTGTACTATAACACAAACAAAGTACACTTTAATTTGACTAATTAAGCATATATTAGTACATATAAAGTCATATACTTAAAGTATACAAAATATACTTTAAGTTGTTCCACTTTAGCACATAAAAGTACACTAAATACACTTCAAGTTGCACTTTTCTACAATTTAATTACAATTAAAATATATTTAGTACAAAATTCGTTGGGGCGGCACGGTGGTGTAGTGGTTAGCGCTGTCGCCTCACAGCAAGAAGGTCCGCGTTCAAGCCCCGTGGCCGGCGAGGGCCTTTCTGTGCGGAGTTTGCATGTTCTCCCCGTGTCCGCGTGGGTTTCCTCCGGGTGCTCCGGTTTCCCCCACAGTCCAAAGACATGCAGGTTAGGTTAACTGGTGACTCTAAATTGACTGTAGGTGTGAATGTGAGTGTGAATGGTTGTCTGTGTCTATGTGTCAGCCCTGTGATGACCTGGCGACTTGTCCAGGGTGTACCCCGCCTTTCGCCCGTAGTCAGCTGGGATAGGCTCCAGCTTGCCTGCGACCCTGTAGAACAGGATAAAGCTGCTACAGATAATGAGATGAGATGAGACAAAATTCGTTGTTCCAAAATAGCATGCCTCAAGTTAACTAATCATAAACACACTTGAAGTATATTGATGATTAGTGTAGCTTCAAGTACACAAAAGTATGCTAAATTTTAGTACACTTAGCACATTTATTTTTCACCAGGGTAAACAATGGAAAATAAAATACCATTTTGGCAAAAAAGTTGGCATCCATTAATTTCTTGCATTAAGTAAAAAAAATAATGTAAAGTGCACACAGTCCTTCACTGTAAACATAACACACTTTTAGTAACAGAATTTAAGCCTATATAAACACTGACTCGCACATGCTGCTTCTCTTGAACGGAAATACGGAAGTAAGCAGTGTTGCCAGATACCGCTGACGTTTTCCAGCCGAAAATATGTTCAAAACCCGCCAAAATGCACTTGAAACCGCCCAATCTGGCAACACTGGAAGTAAGGCAGAAGGTAGTTTGTCGACGTCACCTCAAGACGACGCCAACGATTGGTCAAATTTGCGGGAAAGTTGCGGTGATTGGATATAATTGCAACACCGCCCTGAATTCGCAGGGATTGGTTGAATTTGCGTTGAAGTTGCAAATCGCAACATTGCGAAATCCTGGAGGGTCTGATCATCATCTACAGTGCATAATATCATCAAAAGATTCAGAGAGTCTGGAAGAATCTCTGTGCGTAAGGGTCAAGGCCGGAAAACCATACTGGCTGCCCGTGATCTTCGGGCCCTTATGGCCCTTTTCCACTACCCTTTTTCAGCTCACTTCAGCTCGCTTCAGCTCACTTCAGCCCGACACGGCTCGTGTTTCGACTACCAAAAACCAGCACGACTCAGCTCGTTTCAGCCCTGCTTAGCCCCTAAAACTCGCACCGTTTTGGAGTGGGGCTGAAGCGAGCCAAGCCGTGCCGAGTGAGGTTGGGGGCGTGAGCAGACACTCCCCTGTGCACTGATTGGTGAGGAGGAGTGTCCTCACATGCCCACACACGCCCCGCGAGCGCGCTGGGATCTGTAAACACCGCAAACCCGGAAGAAGAATAATTACGAATTACGAGAATTTCTGAAGCCTTATGCGCCTCGCCTCATCTATACGCTCTTGCCAGTATCTGTTGGCGTTGTCGGTGACAACAAGCCACAGCACCAAGACCAGCAACACTAACGACTCCATGTCCTCCATGTTTATTGTTTACTATCCGGGTCGTGAGACTACCGCTTAAAAGATCACTGAATCAGTGACATACAGAGCATCGTGGACGAGTTCGCGGAGCGCAAGGCTCGTCGTATGCCCTTCAAATAATGCGCGCAGTAGGCTATTGATGTTTTATTATGAGCCATGTACAGTATGTCGCCTAATGTTTTTTTGTTTCTGAGTTACATGTTCGTTTGAAGGACTTAATGTACAAAATAACATAGTTGCACCCCGTAGTGTTGAAATTGGTAAACACAGTGCATTCAGTGAGGTTTGCACCGCCCTCCTTTTATTTCTGACTCTTCCTGTCACCGTTGCAACCTCTGAGCGCTCATTCGTATGCCCTTCAAATAATGTGCGCAGTATAGGCTATTGATGTTTTATTATGAGCCATGTACAGTATCCTAATGTTTTTTGTTTCTGAGTTACATGTTCGTTTGAAGGACTTGATGTACTAAATAACATAGTTGCACCCGGTAGTGTTGAAATTGGTAAACACCGCAGTTGCGGACATTTTGTAGCCTAAAATGATGTTATGATAAGCTTTAATAAAGGGCCCGGTCATTTGCCCCGCCCCCGGCCCGGCTCTGACTTGTTCCGCCACTGTCACTGATGTCACTGTTTGCGCTGCTTAACGACATCACGTGACGTCCACCCACTTTCACTAACTCCACCCAATGTGTCCACCCACTTCCAGCCAGCACGGTTCAGCGCGGTTGTAGTCGAAATGCAACTCCAACAGCCCCGCTCAGCTCGACTCAGCTCGACTCGGCACGGCACGGCTCAGCCGCGTTTGTAGTGGAAAAGCGGCATTAGATGGCACTGCATCACATACAGGCATGCTTCTGTATTGGAAATCACAAAAGGGGCTCAGGAATATTTCCAGAGGACATTATCTGTGAACACAATTCACCGTGCCATCCGCAGTTGCCAGCTAAAACTCTATAGACCCCTTTCACTGACGTCACCCGAAACCGGAAGTAAACAGACCCTGCACCATTTTGGAAGACCAACAAACTCGTGATTGGGGGAAATAACGGCAGCGGTATGTGAACCCACGAGAATAAAGTGCAGTGGCAAATGACTTAAACAAACAAATCTGAGCTGTTTTATTTATGATTTATTGGCCCAACAGTAGACTTGAAAGAAACCTGTGTGAGACTTGGCCAAAAACTGTGGATATAATGGATAAGTCTTGTGCATGATCTGCGGACACTTTGAGGTAAGCAAATGCAAGAAATTCAGATTTAAAACATGCTAAATTGGCCCCAAGTTGATAACTGTATGAGGAGCAAGCCTCCCAGACTTCTACAATTTAATAATAATAATAATAATAATAATTTAGGATGGTTTGGGGCTTGCTCGCTGCTGCCAGGTTGGTTGTTGAGTAGCCTGACTGTTTTTTTTTTCTTGCGTGTGGTATCATTGTTGACGCGAGGTTGTTTTTTGAACATGCCAATGTGGACACGATTTCCCCTGATGAGTTATGACTTCAGATGCGATGCGTGTGTAGAGGTGTGGAGTCTGAGTGTTATGTGCGTAAGATAGGCTTCTCATGTGTTTGGAGATCCGTGCTCCAAGACAAGCGCAAGCGCCCCCCAAGGGAAAAAAAGGGACCCCCCGAAAATATCGGCATAGTTCGAACACTGAGTGTAGGCACTGGGTGTAAACAACAAATAGTTTACAATGTCTGGGTAGCAAACAGATGGCAGAATTGGTGTCCGGTCCTCCTTATGTTTCCATTCTCCCTTGCCCCGAGTCTTATCATATGGGTCAAACCCATCAATCACAGCCAGTTTCTCCACATACCGTGCCCTTTCTGCAGCTGGTAATGTACTCACATAACCAGAATTATCAGCCATCGTGTCACTTTACTCTCGCTCGTACTTTGTTTTATATTGTGAGTGCATGTACTTGGTCTTCCAATATGGCGCCTAACAAAATCTCGCGGCGCGGTGACGTCATGTGAAAGGGGTCTATAGTTCAAAGAAGAAGCCGTATCTAAACATGATCCAGAAGCGCAGATGTCTTCTCTGGGCCAAGGCTCATTTAAAATGGACTGTGGCAAAATGTAAAACTGTTCTGTGGTCAGACAAATCAAAATTTGAAGTTCTTTATGGAAATCAGGGACGCCGTGTCATTCGGACTAAAGAGGAGAAGGACGACCCAAGTTGTTATCAGCGCTCAGTTCAGAAGCCTGCATCTCTGATGGTATGGGGTTGCATTAGTGCATGTGGCATGGGCAGCTTACACATCTGGAAAGACACCATCAATGCTGAAAGGTATATTCAGATTCTACAACAACATATGCTCCCATCCAGACGACGTCTCTTTCAGGGAAGACCTTGCATTTTCCAACATGACAATGCCAAACCACATACTGCATCAATTACAGCATCATGGCTGCGTAGAAGAAGGGTCCGGGTACTGAACTGGCCAGCCTGCAGTCCAGATCTTTCACCCATAGAAAACATTTGGCGCATCATAAAACGGAAGATACGACAAAAAAGACCTAAGACAGTTGAGCAACTAGAATCCTACATTAGACAAGAATGGATTAACATTTCTATCCCTAAACTTGAGCAACTTGTCTCATCAGTCCCCAGACGTTTACAGACTGTTGTAAAGAGAAAAGGGGATGTCTCACAGTGGTAAACATGGCCTTGTCCCAACTTTTTTGAGATGTGTTGTTGTCATGAAATTTAAAATCTCATCTCATCTCATTGTCTCTAGCCGCTTTATCCTGTTCTCCAGGGTTGCAGGCAAGCTGGAGCCTATAGAGATCTTGCAGTCACGTGACCGGAAAGTACACAACCCCCATCTTGTCGGTCAAAAACACCGCTGAATACTGCTGCACTCGTGTACAGAATGGATCAATTTCAACCGACGGACTACACGGCTCATTTTTCTAATGAACAGATAACTAGATACATGTCTAAAATAAACGATCTACAGATTTGTGACCCTTATGGCTTACCGGACGGAGTTTCACGACCGGATTTTGAACTGCCAGCAGAATACCCGGACGTGTATGATTACCTCATTAACTTTCCCTCGCTGTTCAGTGGTGAAGCACTGCGTGCTTATAAATCTCTGGACAGTTATCTCTACAGAAATTCAGGATTTGTCAGCGACTCAGATGTGGCATCTTGTAAACAAGAAATTAATCCTCATTGGATGGGTAAGTCACTTAAGTATTGAGTATAGCACTGACCAGCCGATTATAGAATAGAATAAGGTAATTCCAAATCGTCCATCTTGTTTACATGGATCTGGCATTGGAGAGGTAGAGGCTTGGCAGTGGAGGTTTGAGTAGCTGTTTTCTGAGCTTAGTCAACAGGGCGGCTCTGTAGCCTCGCTTTTGCTTCGGCTCCCGGCGCCGCCTCCTTCACTTTGCTTCCAATAACAATCCACGGAGACCCCGCTGGTCTCGCCATCTCGTCCGGAATGTTATTTTATTTTATTTTTTTTCTCGTCCGGAATGTTGTGCATGCGATGGAAATCGCTACAAACCGTCATTTTCTGCTGGAAACCCATGTCCAGTAAGTCCATACGGTTGTAGTGGATATTGAAGTCCGGTACAGACGAACAACACGCAAAAATACACACAAAAAACATAAAAAACGTGCACAGGTAGGGAGAGCTTGTAGCCGCAGCCGTTGTAGTAGAATTGTATATAGTAGGGTTTTCCAGAAGAAAAGGTAGAAGTAAAAGCAGAAGTAGAACCAGAAGTAGAAGTAGAAGGCGGAATATGGCGTTTGACCGACACGATGGCGTCCGTCACAATCTGGATCGGCTGTGACGTCACATGCAAGTGCTCCATCCCAGCTGATTATGGGCAAAAGGCGGGGTACACCCTGGACAAGTCGCCAGGTCATCACATTGACACAGACAACCATTCACGCTCACGGTCAATTTAGAGTCACCAGTTAACCTAACCTGCATGTCTTTGGACTGTGGGGGAAACCGGAGCACCTGGAGGAAACCCACGGGGACACAGGGAGAACATGCAAACCCCACACAGAAAGGCCCTCACCGGACACGGGGCTCGAATCCGGACCTTCTTGCTGTGAGGCGACAGCGCTAACCACTACACCACTCTGCCGCCCCTAATTTTTCTCTTTAAATGATACATTTTCTCAGTTTAAACATTTGATATGTCATCTATGTTCTATTCTGAATAAAATATGGAATTTTGAAACTTCCACATAATTGTATTCCGTTTTTATTTACAATTTGTACTTTGTCCCAACTTTTTTGGAATCGGGGTTGTACATATGGATACGTGTATATACTGTATAGTCAAGCAAATATTTCACTCACTGTGAACAGTCTTGCAGACTTTCTCGTGTATTGTAGCATGAGAAATTTATAGCTAGAGAACTTCTCTGTAGTATAGAATACAGAGTTTCTCTCTGTCCCCTTTAGACATAATGTAAACAGTTGTACACTTGAAGTTCCATAGCATTTTTCCTTGCATCCGAAGGGACTATTTTGAACTTGGTTATGTCACACAAGAATGAGTGATTTGAGCGCTCTGTTCACCTCATCTGAGACTTAACAAAATACCTGGAGAACACAGTCCATGTACTGAAAACACTGGAAATGATAAGGTGTCACAATTTTTCCTATAGGCTCCTATCGGGAACCCATACTCTTTTAGGTAGACATGCAAGATGTGCAGAGCCTCAGGGATCACGCCCCTAACATTCAGTCTGTGAGCTGGCCTGAGCAGCATACTATGATATTACAGTGGGGTTAGCCATTTGCCTTCCCTTTTGCTTTTTTATCTGGCACTTAATAACTATATCAGTTACATTAACATACAAGTTATTTTAGTCTCACACTTCCGTAATAGTGAGCAAACATGAGTCACTAATACTTGTGTCCTAACAGCTGTGAAATGAATCCTCCCTGTGGAGAACAACGCAACACACTATGTGTGCTGTTTGTGAATGCAGTTAGGTAACGACTGTCAAAAACAAAACCCCAGTTAATTAAATTTAACTTTTGTTAGGCAGCATTTGTTACCTATATGCCAAAATGGCACTATATATAGAAGCCCATATTCTTCATGATTTTGAATGTTTTCCTGTAGAATTCATTAGTCATATGACTTGGGTAGGTTACCTTGTTTAATTGTTAAACACAGATTGACCTCCACTAAACAGGTAGAATAGAGCAATATAATCTACAGTGAGAGCCAAACTCATATTCTCAAAATAAATTCTTCGGTGACCAGTCAGTTCTGAATTTCACAGTGTCCAAAAATAAGCTTCACAATTTACAGCTCTTGTTATGAAGGGCATGGGGATTAACAGATCAAATTAAAACTGTGGCTGTCTCCAGTTTGCCATAACTCGTAGGCCATAGGTGTACAATGACTTCCCAAACTCTATTGTCAGCCCATAGAGACTATTGGGATTATTTCCTACCTTGGAAGAACCATGGGAGTATGTTGATTGAAAAAATACAAGCCAAAAGCACATGCTGGAATGCAGACAAGACAAAAAAAAAAAAAAATCTGTTTTAATGCCCAATGCCCAGGTGTAGGCCTCGGCAGGTCAGAAATGCTGCATAGTAGAGCTTTATGGATTCTTTTTAACTTTTAATTTTGAGTGGGGTTCCCCCCTTCATCTATCTATCTATCTATCTATCTATCTATCTATCTATCTATCTATCTATCTATCTATCTTTATTTATTTATTTATTTATTTATTTAAACAAATTTACAATTACATATCTTCCATATCTGGAAGTAAAAAAAAAAATCTAAAATGAAGAATTAGCATTCTATAATGACAAAAAAAATCGTGTGAATTTCTCCAGTCACTAGTGATTTACCTTTTTTAATTGTAATTAATCTATTAATTAGTGTTTTGTTTGGTTTGATTCATGTCCATTTTGTGTTCAGTAATGGTCTTGTTGGAAGAATTTACAGGATACAACACTCAAAAACCTTAGCATGGTTGCCTCACAAGCAAGAAGATTCTGGTTTCGAACCCAGCGGCCGGCGAGGGCCTTTCTGTGTGGAGTTTGCATGTTCTCCCCGTGTCTGCGTGGGTTTCCCCCACAGTCTAAAGGCATGCGGTTAGGTTAATATGGGATGGCCTTGGGCTGAGGTGCCCTTGAGCGGGTGCTGTTAGCATGGCTGCCCACTGCTCTGGGTATGTGTGTGTGTTCACTGCTTCAGATGGGTTAAATGCAGAGAGGAAATTTCACAAGTGTGTGATGAATAAAGTTGTGCTTTCTTTTTAATTTAATTCAAAAAGGTAAACTTTCATATATTCTATATTCATTACCTCCAAAGTGAACTATTTCAAGGCTTTTTGTTTTAATTTTGAGGATTATGGCTTATAGCTCATGAAAATCAGAAATCCTGTATCTCAAAAGATTACATATATTTCATTTCAAGTTTGAGTAAAACAGTATAAATACCATATATCTCTTGGTCTAGTTCAGTCCATGCAACCACAGTCATGGGGAAGACTGCTGACTAGACAGTTGCCCAGAAGACGGTCATCGACAACCTCCAAAAGGAGTTCAAGCAGCAGAAGGTCATTACTGAAAAGGTGGGCAGGAAAAGGTGCACAAGCAACAAGAATGACCACAGCCTTGAGAGGATTGTCAAAAGTCGATTCAAGAACTTGGGAGAGCTTCACAAGGAGTGGACTGAGGCTGGTGTCAGTGCATCAAGGGTCACCATGCACAGATGTCTTCAGGAAAGGGGCTACAACTGTCACAATCTGAATACCAAGCCACTCCTGAACCAGAGACAACATCAGAAGCGTATTGCCAGGACTACGGAAATAAACAACTGGACTGTTGCTCAGTGGTCCAAAGTCCCCTTTTCAGATGAAAGCAAATTTTGCATTTCATTTGGAATTCAAGGTTCTAGAGTCTGGAGGAAGAGTGGAGAGGCACAGAATCCAAGGTGTTTGAAGTCCAGTGTGATGTTTCCACAGTCTGGATGATTTGGGGTGCCATGTCATCTGGTGTTGGTCTACTGTGTTTTATCAAATCCAGAGTCAATGCAGCCGTCTACAAGGACATTTTAGAGCGTTTCATGCTTAACATCTGCTGACAAGCATAAAGCCATAAAGGCGATGCCGATTTCCTTTTCCAGCAGGACCTAGCACCTACCCACAGTGCCAGAACTACTACCAAATGGTTTGCTGACCATGATATATTACTGTGCTTGATTGGCCAGCCAACTCGCTTGACCTGAAGCCCACAGAGAATCTATGGGGTATTGTCAAGAGGAAGATGAGAAACACCTGACCCAAAAATAGAGATGAGCTGAAGGTCGCTATCAAAGCAACCTGGGCTTCATTAAGACCTCAGCAGTGCCACAGGCTGATCACCTCCATGCCATGCCGCATTGATGCAGTAATTCGTGATAAAGGAGCCCCCACCAAGTATTTATATAAATTGACATAATTTTTCAGAAGTTGGACATTTTCTGTCTTGTAAATCCTTTTTTGTTTGATCTTCGGAAATATCTAATAATTTGAGATACTGGATTTCTGATTTCATGAGCTATAAGCCATAATAATCAAAATTAAAACAAAAAAGGCTTGAAATATTTAACTTTGTGTGTCATGAATATAGAATATATGAAAAATTACCTTTTTGAATTAAATTCCAAACAAAAAAAAGCTTTTTCACAATATTCAAATTTTTTTGAGATGCACTAGTATGTTTCCATGAGAATCTTTGCAGGTGTGGCAAACATTGTTCAGTTTGGTATTTTAGATGGAAATACGATTCTGGATGTTGGGAAGAGGTCCTTAACCTTGGGTTGAGTATATGATGTAATATCAAAATGGGTGCTTGCACTATAAAGTACCACTTCCCTACTTTTAAATGAGACTATAGTAGTCACAGCTACAGACACAGTCGCTGTAGCGCTGACCATACAGTTCACCAAGTTTATCAAGCTAGCTTGTTGCTAGCAAACTTTCATGGAGGCATCCATGTTTTTCACTACAGAGTTCCAACTTTTTCCTTCTGGGTTATGTAGAAGTAGATGTCTGCACTTTATGTTGTTTGTGTTGTTTATTGTCTGCAATGTTTGCATTCGTTGCACTCTTGCACTTTATGTTGTATTGTAGATTTGTAGTCCTGTGATGTTTAATGTAGTACCATGGTCCTGGAGAAACATTGTTTCGTTTTAACTGTGTACTGTACCAACTGCATATGGTTGAAATGGCAAAAAAAAAAACAAAACCTTGGCCTAGAATTCAGCATTAGTGATTGTACTTGGCTTCATTAAGCCCTTAGGAGACAGCGGAAGGATGACTGTAGATGACTAACCACACTGCACCAGAAAAACAATTTTATGTGATCCTCAGAATTGATGAGGCTGTAATTTTTTTCCATGTCAGGGATCAGTGGAGCATCGTCACTTGAGAGAAGCATTTCGACAAGAAGCTATAGACTGATGATATTTTGTTGTCAGTTGCACTGGTGAATATAAGAATGCTTAGTCTTTTTGTAGAATGATATCTGTTTCTAGCAACTTCCTATCTCATCTCATCTCATTATCTCTAGCTGCTTTATCCTTCTACAGGGTCGCAGGCAAGCTGGAGCCTATCCCAGCTGACTACGGGCGAAAGGCGGGGTACACCCTGGACAAGTCGCCAGGTCATCACAGGGCTGACACATAGACAACCATTCACAGTCACATTCACGCCTACGGTCAATTTAGAGTCACCAGTTAACGTAACCTGCATGTCTTTGGACTGTGGGGGAAACCGGAGCACCCGGAGGAAACCCACGTGGACAACATGCAAACTCCGCACAGAAAGGCCCTCGCCAGCCACGGGGCTTGAACCTGGAAACCTTCTTGCTGTGAGGCGACAGCGCTAACCACTACACCACCGTGCCGCCCGCAACTTCCTATATACAAGGTTATTTTCTTTGGCCTTTTCCTGTGCATAGCCCTACCCACTCTTCTGAGAATGAGCTACTTCAGTCCCACCAACTTTTTTATTTTTCTTTCCTTTGAGCTATAACCATTTTCCAAGATTATATCTCAAGTTTTGCTTTCAAATACTTGAAACCCATGCATATGCAAGGAGGGGTTAATTATGCAATCTCAGTGACTCTATTTTGAAACCAGTGAAGAACATCACTAACACTATATAGTAAGTCAAAAGCTGTTTTTGAACCCTATGGTGCAGCAAGATTCAACTTGTGCTGTTTTAAAACTGCTTGGGGATTAATTACTGAGGCTAGCCTTAAAGGAATCCTCCAGCGGATTTATTCTCAAACTTATTTTAAGTAAAAGTAGTCACAGATTTCAAAAATCAAACTTTGATTTTCAGAGACCAAATAGTGTCTGAGAAAAATTTTTCTTTAAAATGCCAGATGGGCTTGACATAAGCAATGACATCATGTAGTAGTCACTTGGAGCAACTCAGTTGTTTATATTGTCTGTTTACATCGTAGTTTTGCTAGTGTTACAAGTATTTTACCGAATTTATCAGTTTTTAAATAAGTATGTCTCATTGTGTAGCATATAAATGCCACAATGATACTAAAAAGAAAGCACAAGCTGGAACGAGACTGCATTTTCCACAGAGAAAATGCCAAGTGTGCTTGATCGGCTGGAACAGAGTGCCACCGACAGAAACTTTTACATGATCTACAGGTGGTTCTGGGTAGATTAACAGAGTGTGGCATGATTTTAAAACAGATTTTAGAGCACGAAGCGCACAGTATGACGTGACACTCAGAGCTAAAATTAATTTCAGTGCTTGGTTGCCACTCAGGCCAGTATTCCTGAATTCTTAGTGGCCCAGGCCAAAATAAAGTGGCCCTTAAATTTCCTCTTGTCCAACACAAAAAATTTTAAACCATTTTTACTTGAATAACACCCCATGGTGTTTAATGTATGTCCCCAGAAATGGATTAATCAACAACATTAATTCTATACACAGTCAAAGTAAAAAGTTTGTGAACCCCTTCAAATTTTCTATATTTGTCTAATTCCCATATAAAACATGGTCATATCTTCATGTAAGTCACAATAATGAACAAAGACAGTCTCCTATAACTAAAGATACACAGATTTTCAAAGAATGTTTGACCATATTGAATAAATCATTCAAACTGTGAAACTGAAGGTTGGAAAAAGTAAGTGAACCCTAAGCTAATGACTTTTTAAAAAGCTCATTGCAGTCAGAATTTAGCACACCTGGGTTTCATTAAATGAAACGAGTTCAGAGGTGTGGCTGAGAATTACTTTGATTGATTAAAAACCCCTGAAAAGTTTGAGTTTGAACTTTTGACAAGAAGCATATCCAGATGGGAATCATGCCTCACACAAAAGAGCTATCTGAAGACCTAAGATCAAGAATTGTTAACTTGCATAAGGCTGGAAAGGGTTTCAAAGTCATCTCAAAGATTTTAGGTATTCATCAGTCTGCTGTCAGGTAAGTTGTCTATAAATGGAGACAATTAGGTATTGTGGCTACTCTGCCTAGAAGTGGGCACCCCGCCAAGATGACCCCAAGAGCACAAAGCAAAATCATTAAGGGGTCATCCATAATTTTCATCATTATCACGAGCGTACAAACCGTACGTGGGGGGGAGGGGGTTAATGACCAGGTGTACACTTTTTAAAAATGAAAAAATGATGATCCATCAATGTGCGAATCGGCGGCCACCATGTTAAAAATTTCGCGCCACATCGGTGTTGCCAGCTAGCTCTACACGCTTTCTTTCTTCAATACAACAACAATGGCTGACCCAGATTTTGACCGCAATTACAAATTTGTGAATAGCAGAAATACCGCTATTCACAAGACTCCTTCAAACGAGTACGAGCAGTTTTTAAACATTTATTGTTTCCTGCATTCGTCTGAGAGGAGGCAGTTAGGGCAGGACAGGCTACTTGGAAAGAATAAAAAACGAACGTTTCAAAGCCAAAAGGCAACAGCTCCCCTTAAAAAGACAGTTCTTAATTTTCAAAAATCAGACCCTCCAGGATGTTGCGATTTGCAACTTCAACGCAAATTCAACCAATCCCCGTGAATTCAGGGCGGTGTTGCAATTATATCCAATCACCGCAACTTCCCCGCAAATTTGACCAATCGTTGGCATCGTCTTGAGGTGACGTCAACAAACTACCTTCCGCCTTACTTCCAGTGTTGCCAGATTGGGTGGTTTCCCGCCCAGTTGGGGGGTTTCAAGTGCATTTTGGTGGGTTTTGAACATATTTTGGGCTGGAAAATATCAGCAGTATCTGGCAACACTGCTTACTCCCGTGTATACGTTCAAGAGAAGCAGCATGTGCGAGTCAGTGTTTCTGTAGGCTTAAATTCTGTTACTGAAAGTGTGTTATGTTTACAGTGAAGGACTGTGTGCACTTTACATTATTTTTTTACTTAATACAAGAAATTAATGGATGCCAACATTTTTGCCAAAATGGTATTTTATTTTCCATTGTTTAGGCAGCTTCAGCATCATACTTTGAGATTCTGTTCAAATTGTTTTTTTCTTCTATGAAGCCTGAGCCATTTATTTTATTAGTTTATAATTATTGTTTAATTTAGTCTTCAGGAGAGACTGCCTGCACACAGTACTAGTATTAATAGTTTTTTTTTTCTTACATGAAAGCTGAGGCATTTATATTATATTTTAAGGTAACTTCATGTTGTGCTGTGAGGTTCTATGCACTTTAACTTTTGAACCAACAGGTGCATTTGGATAAGTAAAGCCTATTTTTCTGCATTTTTGTAGTCCTGGTAATCTTTTATATTGGTAAAGTTGTTTATTTTTTAAACCAGCTGTTCCATCCATTACCATGGGAAATGTTTGTTGCTTAACAAACAAATTAGATGAACTGGAAACCCTTATTAGGAACCAGAAAGAGTACCGGGAGAGTAGTTTAGTATGCCTGACAGAGACGTGGCTGACGGACAACATGCCTGATTCTCTGATCAGTTTTGCCGGCTTCAGGACAATACGAGCGGACAGGGATACTAGACCGAGTGGAAAGCAGAAAAGAGGGGGGCTAATACTGCTCGTCAACAACAACTGGTGTAACCCTAATCATGCTACCATCAAGGAACGTATATGCAATGAAGACATTGAACTTCTAGCGGTTAGTTTAAGACCATATTACTTGCCCAGGGAGTTCAGTGTGGTGGTCGCCATTGTTGTTTACATACCTCCCTTGGCTAATGCAGAAATCGCGTGTGACGTCATTCATACTACTATCGCAGGACTTGAGTCTAAGTACCCAGAGGCATTCATTGCTGTGTCTGGAGATTGCAATCATGTCTCTCTATCTAAGACTTTGCCCACATTTAAGCAGTTTGTTAACTGTACGACAAGAGGTGATAAAACTCTGGACTAGTTGTATGCAAATGTTCAGAATGCATACAAATGCACTGCACTGCCTCCTCTTGGCCAATCAGATCATGACATGATTCACCTTTCTTCCTCTTATATTCCAACTGTTAAAAGGTTACCTGTCATAACCAGGACTTCAAGAGGCTGGTGTCCAGGGCCGGTTCTGCCCTAATCTGGACCCGGGTGCAACATCGCGCAACCCCCCCAAAAAAAAAAACAAAAAAAACACACCAGTCTAAATCAGGACAACCATCACATAACTGTAACTATAAACATTTTACATCAACTATTTTAACTAAATGGGCTATAATAAATAAGCCTGCAGCCATGGCGGGCTGTCTTAAAAAGTAACCATTCAATGACACAACTGACAGCTTGCGCAGCCACGGCGGGCTGCCTAAAGTAACCATTCAATGACACAACTGACAGCTTGCGCAGCCACGGCGGGCTGCCTTAAAAAGTAACCATCCCTGTGTCCTCGATTTCTTCTGTTCGTCTACTAAGCCAAGAAGTATATACTCATTTTGCATTTTCTGCCTCCTTTTTTGTATTTTCGACCCTGCGTTTATTTGCTTTCCTTTTCTGAAAACTCGATTTGTGTCCAGACATTTTGTTCTGCTACAAACGAACTAACTCGTCAGGTCTCGTCTCTCAAGCCCGCAATGATTCCCGTGGGAAGGGCAACAATTGATACATTTTTACAAACAACCAATAAACAGCCAATAGGGAGGTTGCAACGTTCAGGCTCTCCTTTGCTCAGAGACACTCAGTAATGCACTTATTCAGGAACAGAGAGAACTCTTTATTTTTTATTTTATCTTATTTTTTGGGGCCCCTCTCCACACCAGTCCCGGGTGCAAATGCTACCATTGCTACCCCTCCAGAACCGGCCCTGCTGGTGTCCAGAGGCTGAGGAAGCTTTAAGGTGCTGTTTTGAGACAACAGAGTGGGATGTGTTCTGTGAGGAGTATGGAGAGGACATTGACGGTCTAGTTGAATGCATAACCCAATATATCATCTTCTGTTATGACACTGTCATGCCATCCAAGGTAGTTCATTGCTACCCAAATAATAAGCCATGGATTACCAGCAGTTTGAAGGCCTTACTAAATGAGAAGAAAAGGGCATTTAGGATGGGCGACAGGAACAGATTGAAAGAACTTCAGAGGGAACTGAAGGTGAAGATAAGAGAGGGGAAGGAAGTATATAGGCTTAAGCTAGAACAACAGCTGCAGCAAGATGGAGTAAAGCAGGTTTGGGCTGGAATGCGAAAGATCACAGGCATGGAACAGAAAGGTGGGGCACTGCTTGCTGGTGAACAAGGTCTGGCTGATGATCTTAATAACTTCTTCAACAGATTTGACTGCACCACACCAATCCAGTCTCCCCCATCTGGTCAGCGGACCATCAATGCTTTCTCTTCTTCTTTCCCTCCTCCTGTTACTCTCCCTCTCTCCAACAACTCTGAGATGCCATCTGTACAGAACCCTCTACTTCTCCACTCACCTGTGACATTACACACTGCACAGGTTAAGAGGATGCTTAAAGGACTGAAGCCAGGGAAAGCAGCTGGGCCCGATGACATTAACCCAAGGATACTGAAGGCCTGCTCCACAGAGCTGTGTGGCATTTTAACACACTTGTTTAATCTGAGCTTGCGTCTGCAGAAGGTCCCAAGGCTGTGGAAAACATCTTGTCTGGTTCCTGTTCCAAAAAAGTCCCATCTTACTCAGCATAATGATTACAGACCAGTTGCGCTCACCTCACACATAATGAAGACATTTGAGAGGCTGGTCCTCTCTCACATCAGGACTAGTGTGTCAACTCATATGGATCCCTTGCAGTTTGCGTATCAGCCCAACATCAGTGTCGATGATGCCCTCATCTATATGCTGCAGAGAGCGTACACTCATCTGGACACCTCTGATGCGGCTGTAAGGATTACATTCTTTGACTTCTCAAGTGCATTCAATACCATCCAGCCACAACTCCTTGGTGAAAAGATGGAGAAGATGGAGGTGGATCCATCGCTTGTACGGTGGGTCCTGGACTACCTTCACCTCAGACCACAGTATGTGCGTCTGCAGGACAGTGTCTCCAGTACCATCTTGAGCAGCACAGGGGCTCCACAAGGAACTGTGCTGGCTCCATTTCTGTTTACAATATATACAGCAGATTTTCAATATAACACCAACAGCTGCTTTATGCAGAAATTCTCAGATGACACTGCTGTTGTAGGCCTCATCAAAGGGGGCGATGAGTCGGAGTATAGAGCCACTTTGGATGACTTTGTGGAATGGAGCGCACACAATCACCTCCAGCTGAACACCACAAAAACCAAGGAGATTATTGTGGACTTCAGGAAGGGGAGGAAAAGGACTCAACCAACACCAATTACCATCAGAGGCACTGAGGTGGTTGCCAACCATAGGTACCTGGGAGTGCAGCTGGATAGTGGGCTGGACTGGAGGAGTCATATGGAGACTGTGTATAGGAAGGGCCAAAGCCGACTTTATTTTTTAAGAAGGCTGCGATCTTTTAATATCTATCAGCCCCTACTATGCAGTGTCTACCATTCAGTGGTGGCAAGTGCCCTCTTCTTTGCTGTTGTATGTTGGGGTGTGGGAGCCTGTGCTGCTGACAACAAAAGACTGGACAAGCTAATCAGGAAGGCGGGATCAGTGGTAGGGACTGTTTTCCCAACAGTTCAGCAGGTGACAGAGGCCAGATCCCTGAGTAAATTGAGGGCAATTTTGGACAATTCTCAACACCCACTCCATGCCCTGAAAGTGGTTAACAATAGCAGTTTCAGTCAGAGACTGATTGCACCAATATGTAAAACAGAGAGATTCAGGAAGTCCTTTATACCAGCTGCTATAAGGTTCTATAATGCACAAAAGTAACTGCACTCCTTCTGCTTTAGTATTATTATTTATTTATCTATTTTTTAACCTATTAATAGTAGTATTCAATTATTAGAGTTTGCGGTGAGGTAATGTGTGATGTGATGTCTGAATGTTGTGCTGCTGTGACACTGTAATTTCCTGTAAAGGATTATTAAAGGATCTATCTATCTATCTATCTATCTATCTATCTATCTATCTATCTATCTATCTATCTATCTATCTATCTATAGGACCATTTCTCAGTGTCTTTGTTTTTTTAATCAATAGTTTTTCAGTAATAACTTCGCAACAAAAACCTAAAAACACCGCAACTTTCATCGTAATTTTTTGGAAAACCCCGCAACATCAGACATTTTAGCCCGCGACAATCACGAAAAAGGCCCACGAAATCCTGGGGGGACTGAAAAATGAATCGCCTGCTTTCTATGAAAACTTCTGGACCCGTCTTGTGTCTTCTTTTCTTCTCTTGTGAATCTTTGTATTGTCCTGTCATCTGATTTTAATAAAAAGTAATACAAGACATGGTTTTATTTTGAATTCCTATTCCACATAGATCCATCATTTTTTTGTCTGCTAATGTACACTTTTTTTGGGGGGGAGGGGGGTTGCTCAAAAGTCTACTCTTTGTAGACTCATGATAATGATGAAAATTATGGATGACCACTAATGAGGTAAAGAAGAACCCTAGAGTGACAGTGAAAGACTTGAAGATATCATTAGAACTGGCTAACATCTCTGTTCATGATTCAACAATGCGCAAAACATTGAACAAGAAAGGAGTCCATTGCAGGACACCAAGAAGGAAGCCACTGCTGTCAAAAAAGAACATTGCTGCATGCCTGAATTTTGCAAAAGAGCACTTGGACACTCCACAATGGTACTGGGAAAATGTTTTGTGGAGTGATGAAACCATAATTGAACTATTTGGGAGGAACAAGCAGAACTCCATTTTGGCGTAAAAAGGCACTGCATATTAACATCAAAACATCGTCCCTACAGTAAAGTATGGTGGAGGGAACATCATGATTTGGGCCTGCTTTGCTGCGTCAGGGCCTGGACAGCTTGCCATCATTGAGGGGAAAATGAATTCCCAAATTTATCAACAGATTCTCCAGGATAATGTGAGGGTGTCTGTCCGTCAACTGAAGCTCAGAAGAGGCTGGGTGATGCAACAGGACAATGACCCCAAACATCGCAGCAAATCCACAGCACAATTGTTTCAGAAGAACAAAATCCACCTTTTGGAGTGGCCTAGTCAGAGCCCAGATCTCAATCCTATTGAGATGCTGTGGAATGACTTGAAGACAGCCATACACAGAAGACAACCCAAGAATATGGAAGAGTTAAGGCAGTTCTGCAGGGAAGAATGGGCTAAAATCCCCCCTGCACATTGTGCAGGTCTGATCTGAAGTTACAGGAAATGCCTGGTTGAGGTCATTGCTGCCAAAGGAGGGTTAACCAGTTATTAAATCCAAAGGTTCACTTACTTTTTCCACCACTACTGTAAATGTTGAATGCACTTGTATAATAAAGTCATGAAAAAGTAGAATTTTTTGTGTGTTATTGGCTTAAGCTCATTGTGTATATCAGTACCTGTGACTTGGATGAAGATCAGATCACTTTTTATTACCAATTCATGCAGAAAACCAGATAATTCTAAAGGGTTCACATACTTTTTACTGTGACTGTAATTGTTGTTTAGATATTGTACATTATTCAATCATTACACTACATTAGTCATTTAGCTGACGTTTTTATTCAAAGCGACTAACAATAAGTGCATGTAGCCTCGATAGCCAAGAGAATCCAAGAGTGACCAGTGCTGAAGTACTAGTGTAAACAAATATCCTACAAACACCATCCAATATCTGGAATGATCAGGGGTAGGTTTCCTGATAACGTTGCCCTTTAGAGCTAAAGAGAGAGTTGAGAGACTCTCTTAAGCAATGAACATTATCTCTGTATGTGGTTTTCCCGAACTCGCTCATAAAAAGGAGTCTAAAGAGCAACAGGACGAAGAGCGTCTTTGCAGTGCATGTCCCCGATATAGGCATTAGTAGTTGCTAAAGACACTCGTACTGTCGTTGCTGAAGGCATAAGTAGTTGCTAAATCCAGTCGATAAGGCCACATGGCATTCGTTTTTAACCAAAATCTAATGACATATAAAGTGTTTAAAATAAGATAATATATAGTATCATCTGGAAGCATTACATATATAATGTGGCAATTAATTAATTAAACTATTTCACATTTTTGGCATATTTTTTTATTCCAAATGTGTTTTTAATTAAATGAACAAAGACAAAAGAATAAGCAAATAACAAGCTAAATAATTAGGTAAATGTGTTCCCCGTGCTCATTTCACTGTTACCCCTCGATCATGCAGTCAGAATTATTTCAACTGTTATCCACAATGCCAAGTGGGCAATGTTCTCCCTTATAAGTGCTTGTGCACACACAGAGAGAGAGAGAGAGAGAGAGAGAGAAGTTTTGACCTGTGTGTAGTGTGTACCTCAGGAGGTTGAATTGACCTCCTTTTATACATAGATCAAAACCTCTCTCTCTCTTGCGCATGCACACACACAATGTTGGAGGTGCAGAAATGTCTCATTTATGACATTAAATTAGTTAATCACTTGTCTAATAGAGTTAAATTTGATTAAAATGTGATATCAGTGTGACATTATGATATCCATGCGTAATTCCATAACATATTGAAATATATTCATAATGTTTTGCATATATTTATTTACTAGTTAACTCGATATACAAGGAAAATAATTGAACACCATTAGCAGATTCAACACCAGTCTCCACCCACTGACTGTGAGAGCACCTTGGCAGCGCATACGCATTCTGTCAATTCGGCTGTGAGGAGACACTCTTTGTTTTGAATGAGCGGTGTCTCGTAAATTCCAAGCAAACTAAAGGACTACTTGGGCTACGATGTTGTTCGGGAAAACCACTTTAGCTTGACGATGGATCTTAAGAGGTAATTTAAGACTCTCTTGGCCTTCAGAGGCTTTCAGGAAACCCAGCCCAGGATAGTTAAGAAGTTGAAGAAGCTTGGACAAATACATAGACAAGGAATTATTTAAGTATGGTATGTTTATTGTTTCCAAAGTTTGACAGCATTTGCATCTGCATTAAAATGGTTAGCCTATGCTTCTCTCCTAGCTTTTGCTTCTTGAGCCTATATGAGAGACATCATGGTACAGTAGGCTGGTAGAGTTCTATTAGATTAGAGCTAGGTGCTTATGGTTTATATGGTTATGGTATTTGGCAGACACTTTTGTCCAAAGCGACTTACAATATATAAACACTACATTATTAGTGAACCAATTGTTAGGACTAGGACTGTTTTGGCCTCTAGAGGCCGCTGTTATTTCCTTTTCATGTCGTGTTTATTTTGGCCTCTAGAGGCCGCCACTGTTCCTGTGTTTTGTGTTTGTGTTAATTGCCTAATTATCTTCACCTGTGTCCTTAATTAGTTTGTCTATTTATACCCCTGAGTTCAGTCCTCTTGTCACGGAGTCTTTGTGCTGTTATGTTTATCTCCAGTTTCCTTTGTACTGTGTTTTTTGATCTTCTTAGCTTTTGTATTTTTGCACTTTGCTTTTCTTTTGGATTATACTCTTTGGTTTTTTTTTTTGTCTTTTGTTTTGCCCTGTATATAGTGTATATAGTTTAAATAAACCTTTTGATTCTTTTTCTACTTCCGCCTCACGCCTCTGCATTTGAGTCATCCCCCTGGTGGCCTAGTGGGGGTTTGCTGGATTATCACACCAACGAACCAGGTTCGAATCCCAGCAAAACCCTAACACCAATAAAATAATACAATCTCTCTACTCTGACATAACCTACCTTCCGGATGATAGCTGCTGCATGAGTGCAGAATTTACTTTTTTTTTGGTCTGGCTAGGCTCAACCTCAGCCTTTAAGCAAACAAACTCACCCTCTTTTTTAACACATCCATCCATCCGTTATCTGTAGCCACTTATCCTGTCCAGGGTCGCAGGCAAGCTGGAGCCTATCCCCCTCTCCTGGACAAGTCACCAGGTCATCACAGGGTTAACACAGAGAGACAAACAACCATTCACATTCACACCTACGGTCAATTTAGAGCCACCAATTAGCCTAACCTGCATGTCTTTGGACTGTGGGGGAAACCCAAGCACCCGGAGGAAACCCACACAAACATGCACAAGAACATGCAACCTCCACACAGAAAGGCCCTTGTCAGCTGCTGGGCTCGAACCCAGGACCTTCTTGCTGTGAGGCAACAGCACTAACCAGTACACCATCGTGCCACCCTCTTTTACACATAATTTTGCCAATTTTATAATTGTGTAGATAATTGTATGCCTCTGTGCTTTTGTAGTTCCTTAGCTCCTCACCATCAACGCCCTCACTAAGAATAAAATAATTAACAGTGTCAGTGTAGGTGATGTTGGGCCACAACTTCATGTTGTCTGTCCATTCTGTAAGAGTGGATGGATGGGGCACTTTGATTGATTCTTAGTTGGTGGAGCGATTTGTCTGGTTAATTCCGATAACGAACGAGACTCCGGCATGCTAAATAGTTACGCGGCCCCTCGCGGCCGGCGTCCCAAACTTCTTAGAGGGACAAGTGGCGTTCAGCCACGCGAGATGGAGCAATAACAGAGCACGTCAGAAAATGGGATCCGATGTCTTTTAGTCACCTTTGATCTTACCTACTTAAAGGTCAACACAGTGGATCGGAAGAAAGATCCCGGCTTCTGCTATGACACAGCAATGAATCATGGGTACGGTCAGAGTTCAGGAAAGTTGTGTGCTGTGTCCGAAATCACTCTCTCATTCACTACTCCCTACTCATTATCTAGGGAATTCTATTTAAAGGACTATATTTACTTTTAGCTATCGGTGACCAACACCAGATATCTGTTTCGAGCGACTTTCTCTAACGCATAACATCCCAGATGACATAGCGAGACCGCCGGGCTCTCCGTGGATTGTTGTCGGGTCTAGGAGGCGACGCAGACGGAGGAGGGAGAAGAAGCAGAAGCGGGGCTGCAGGTCCGGTGCTATGCTAAGGCTAAGAAAACAACCACACAAGCCACCTCTACCGAGCCTGTATCTCTCCAATGCTAGATCCCTGGTACATAAAACGGATGATCTGGAATTACAACTCGCTGGAAATCGCTATGTTCGGGACTGCTGTGTTTTAATTATCACAGAAACCTGGCTTCATCCGGAAATACCCGATGTTAGCTTGCAGCTAGCAGGCCGCACTCTGCTCCGCTGGGATAGAAATGGGAACTCCGGTAAGAGTAGAGGAGGGTGGCTCTGTATTTACGTGCATGACAATTGGTGTAACAACGGAACAATTATAGATAAACACTGTTCCCCAGACCTTGAGGACATGTCTGTAAGATGCCGGCCTTTTTTTCTACTGAGAGAACTGACTGTGGTGATTGTCACAGCTGTGTACATTCCACCTGATGCCAGTGTAAACACAGCACTCTCTCTCCTGCTGAACACCGTTAACAAACAGCAGCGGGCCCACCCTGATGGTGTTCACATAATCGCAGGAGACTTTAGACTTTACAACTTGAAGACTGTATTGCCGAAGTTTTACCAACATGTTAAGTGTTCTACTAGAGGGGAGAACACTCTGGATCATGTTTACTCCAACATCAAGCATGCGTACAGAGCCATACCCCTCCCCCACCTCGGCCAGTCAGATCATCTTTCCCCCCTGCTCTCCCCAGCCTTCACCCCCCTCAGATGCAGAGCCAGGCCCACCACAAGGACTATCACAACCTGGCCTGACAATGCACTCTCCAAACTACAGGACTGCTTGAAACAGACAGACTGGGACTTATTTGAACACCAGGAGCTGGAGACATTCACAAAAGCAGTGCTGGACTATGTCAAGTTCTGCATCGGGAATGTGACGGTGGATAAAAACATCCGGGTCTTCCCAAACCAGAAACCCTGGATGACCAGCCAGGTCCGCTCACTCCTCAGGGCTCGTGATGCTGCCTTCAGGTCAAGTGATAGAGCTCTGTACAGAGCTGCTCGAGCTGATCTGAAAAGAGGCATAAATAAAGCCAAGGCGGACCACAGGCTGCGCATAGAATCCCACCTGTCTAGCAACAACACACGGGAGGTGTGGCAGGGCATTCAGGACATCACAAACTTCAGAGACTGTGATGCGCCAACAGGAGACTGGAGTGCACTGCTAGCAGAGGAGCTAAATCGCTTCTTTGCTCGCTTTGAAACATCTCAGCAGCACTCATCTGCTCCTGCCCTGCCCCCACCACCACACAGTTCCTACACCACTCCTTTCACTGTACAGGAGCACGATGGCAGACGGGTGCTCCTGGCAGTGAACCCCAAGAAAGCTGCCGGCCCAGATGGTGTACCTGGTAAGGTGCTCAGAGCGTGCGCCCACCAGCTCGCCCCTACCTTCACCAGGATCTTTAACCTCTCCCTGGCTCAGGCAGTCATCCCGCCCTGCCTAAAATCAGCTACAATAATCCCAGCGCCAAAGAAGTCTCTCGTCACCAGCCTGAATGATTACCGTCCTGTGGCCCTCACCCTGGTAATCATGAAGTGCTTCTAGAGACTAGTTCTTCAGCACATCAAGGACCACCTCCCCCCAGACTTCGACCCCTACCAGTTCACATATCGCACAAACAGATCCACAGAGGATGCCATCGCCGTAGCTCTCCACTCTGCGCTAAATCACCTGGAGCAGCAGCAGAGCTACGTCCGCATACTCTTTGTGGATTACAGTTCAGCTTTTAATACCATAATCCCGGACATCCTTATTAGAAAACTGGACACTCTCAGCCTCCCCCCTCTCACATGTGCCTGGTTAAAGGACTTTCTTACTAACCGGCCCCAGACTGTGAGACTTGGCCCCCACTTCTCCTCCACCCACACGTTGAGCACCGGCTCTCCACAGGGCTGTGTGCTGAGCCCCCTCCTGTACTGCCTCTACACCCACGACTGTAGTTCGACCCACAACAACAACCTCGTCGTCAAGTTTGCTGACGACACCACAGTGGTCGGACTCATCTCAAAGGGAGACGAGGCAGCCTACAGAGAGGAGGTCCTGAAGTTGGCAGCCTGGTGTTCAGAAAATAACCTCGCTCTGAACACCAAGAAAACCAAAGAGCTCATTGTTGACTTCAGGAAGCACAGCACCGACCTAGCCCCCCTCTACATCAACAATGTGTATGTGGAGAGGGTCCACACCTTCCGGTTTCTCGGCGTCCTCATCTCCGCCGACATTTCCTGGTCAGTAAACATCACAGCAGTCATTAAGAAGGCTCAGCAGTGGCTACACTTCCTGAGAGTCCTCAGGAAGTACAACCTAAACTCCAACCTGCTGCTGACCTTCTACCGCTCATCTATTGAGAGTCTGCTGACGTACTGTATTAGAGTATGGTACGACAGCTGCACTGCTGTAGACAGGGAGAGGCTCCAGAGGGTAGTTAAGGCAGCACAGAAGATCATTGGCTGCCCTCTCCCCTCCCTGATGGACATTTACACCTCCCACTGCCTTAGCAGAGCTAAAAACATTATCAAGGACAGCTCCCACCCTGGCTTTGATCTGTTCGACCTGTTGCCCTCAGGGAGGTGCTACAGGTGCATCAGGACAAAGACGAACCGATTCAAAAATATTTTCTTTCCAAAAGCCATAACCGCCCTGAACTTGGACATGCTCTGACTTTATAGTCTATTTATTTTACTATGTGACTCTCCTCGTTCAATAATTTATAATGTGCAGTACTTTATAAGGGACTCTCTCTGTGCAATACTTTTATAATGTGCAATACCTCACTCCATAATGTGAAACACAACACATTCACCTCACCTCAGGACTGTGCACCTTACATACAGCACACGCACCTCAGGACTGTGCACCTTACACACAACACATACACCTTAAGTCTGTGCACCTACCTTACCTTGCAATACTTCATAAATGTGTAATATTTTATTTTATAATGTGAATCTCTCATGCAATAATTTATAATGTGACTCTCTCTGTGCAATAATTTATATGTGCAATGAGCAATACCTCACTCCATAATGTGTAACACAACACATACACTTCAGGACTGTGCACCTTACCCCCCTTACACACTCCCCCACCCCCCCTTTCCCCACCCCCCTTCCTCTCTCTCTCTCTCCACGCTGTTTTGCACTATTATTGGATATGCTTTAATCTCTTTGTACATGTGTATAGTGACAATAAAGGCATTCTATTCTATTCTATTCTATTCTATTCTAGTCTAGTCTAGTCTATACAGTGAGCTCATTGGTAAAATGAGGGGGGAAAAAGCACTTTCGGACACTACTCTACCGCGCTGTTATTTATGTCATTACTGTCGCACAATTAAAACATGCCAGATCGGTCGGATGGTAGGTTTTCAAAATAATAAATACATGCATGTACAGTGGTGCTTTAAAGTTTGTGAACCCTTTAGAATTTTCTATATTTCTGCATAAATATGACCTAAAACATCATCAGATTTTCACACAAGTCCAAAAAGTAGATAAAGAGAATCCAGTTAAACAAATTAGACAAAAATATTATTCTTGGTCATTTATTTATTGAGGAAAATGATCCAATATGTGTGAGTGGCAAAAGTATGTGAACCTTGAAGATTAGGAAGGTGAAATTAGAGTCAGGTGTTTTCAATCAATGGGATGACAATCAGGTGTGAGTGGACACCCTGTTTTATTTAAAGAACAGGGATCTATCAAAGTCTGATCTTCACAACACATGTTTGTGGAAGTGTATCATGGCATGAACAAAGGAGTTTTCTGAGAACCTCAGAAAAAAACGTTGTTGATGCTCATCAGGCTGGAAAAGGTTACAAAACCATCTCTAAAGAGTTTGGACTCCACCAATCCACAGTCAGACAGATTGTGTACAAATGGAGGAAATTCAAGACCATTGTTACCCTCCCCAGTAGTGGCCGACCAACAAAGATCACTCCAAGAGCAAGGTGTGTAATAGTCGGCGAGGTCATAAAGGACCCCAGGGTAACTTCTAAGCAACTGAAGGCCTCTCTCACATTAGCTAATGTTAATGTTCATGAGTCCACCAATCAGGAGAACACTGAACAACAATGGTGTGCATGACAGGGCTGTAAGGAGACAGCCACTGCTCTCCAAAAAGAATATTGCTGCTCATCTGCAGTTTGCTAAAGATCATGTAGACAAGCCAAAAGGCTATTGGAAAAATGTTTTATGGACAGATGAGACCAAAATATAAATTTTTGGTTTAAATGACCCTAAGCATACAAGTTGTTCTACCAAAGAATGGTTAAAGAAGAATAAAGTTAATGTTTTGGATTGGCCACGTCAAAGTCCTGACCTTAATTGAATTGAAATGTTGTGGAAGGACCTGAAGCAAGCAGTTCATGTGAGGAAACCCACCAACATCCCAGAGTTGATGCTGTCCTGTACGGAGGAATGGGCTAAAATTCCTACAAGCTGGTGTGCAGGACTGATCAACAGTTATCGGAAATGTTTAGTTGCAGTTATTACTGCACAAGGGGGTCACACCAGATACTGAAAGCAAAGGTTCACATACATTTGCCACTCTCAGATATGTAATATTGGATCATTTTCCTCAGTAAATAAATGGCCATGTATAATATTTCTGTCTCATTTGTTTAACTGGGTTCTCTTTATCTACTTTTAGGACTTGTGTGAAAATCTGTTGTTGTTTTCGGTCATATTTATGGAGAAATATAGAAAATTCTAAAGGGTTCACAAACTTTCAAGCACCACTGTATTTTTGTGATAAATACATATTATACTGAGCGTATTTCCCACATTAATAAGTACAAAATATTTTGTGTCTGCTGCATCTTTCAGTTCTTTTAAATCAAGGCTGAATACTTTCTTATTTATCACTGCCTTTTATAAAATCAAATTTAAGGCTTTTGATTAATTCCTCGCTCTGCACTGTAACTTTTATTCTTGTATTTTATGTCTTATTCCATTTTAGCTTCTTTTCTATTCTCTTACTATTTTTAATTGTACTTGCATGTCCATTTATAATGTGTTTCTTCCTCCGTCCATTCACCCCCAATGCACTACAATATCATTGCCATTTTCACACCACAACTTATAAATTTGTCTTGTGCTCATTGTTATAAGGAAAAACAAACTACTGCTATACACAGTCTAAAATACTTAACGGTCCTTATGAAATCAGCAGGACCGCAATGCATGATGGTACATTTTGCTTGGTTAGTGACCATCGGTTTTACACTACTTTTCACGATGCATTGTGGTGAGTCCACTATATATTGTGTAATAATTCTCACTCTACTTTTGGACAGCACTACAAAATGGCGAACTCACTATATTGTCCATTATATAGTGAATAGTGAGTGATTTTTGGACACAGCAGCGGATATTGCCGCGTAATCTGAAAACTCACGAATGGCTTTGAATTTTGCACTTTAGAACTAAACTTTTATTAGAATTAATGAACTTAGAGTTGAGGAAAGGAAAGCAAAGAAAATAAAGGTACTCCAAGAAGGGAACAATTTAATTTTTATTGTAATTTTTTTCGTATTTCCCAAATCGTATTTGCTTTTTGGGCAACCAAACCTCAACTTTTAGTTGCCTGGTCAGTTTTTAGTCACCACTGGCGACTGTGCAACCACCAAGTTTCAACCCTGGTGACGCTGTTTTTTCTCGAAACGTCATTCATTTCAATGGGGGAAAAATTAATGGAAGTGAATGGCAGAAAAGGGATCAACAAAAAGAAAGGAAAAGATGCATATGGGTCAGAACCAATTGCATGTATGTGTCAGGGGGGTTGGCCTGAGGTATCACATGAAGTTTGGTGGGTCTCCAATGAAGTGTGTCCAAGCAGCACAATTTGATTCGTGAGCCCCGCTTATTCTCTATGGGGGGGGAATGACAGGAAAATGACAAGAATGAGAGACAGGTGCATCTACCCAAAAGCTGTATACAAGCACACTACACCGGTTCAGGCTGGATGTGTCAGAGTTGGAATGGTGTCAATATCTTTTTTTTTTTAAGAAGAAGAAAAAACAACTTTATTCTTCACACGTACACTTGTGAAATTCCTCTCTGCATTTAATCCATCTGAAGCAGTGAACACACACATGCGCACACACACATGAGCAATGAGCACACACATACCCAGAGCAGTGAGCAGCCATGCTAACAGCACTCGGGGAGCAGTTGGGGGGTAGGTGCCTCGCTCAAGGGCACTGCAGCCAAAGGCTGCCCAATGTTAACCTAACAAAGAAAAAGACTTTTTGTATTTCACAGGTCTTTGAGTGATGCAGCTTACAGACAATTCACTTGGTGGACTCATGGCCTCTTGGGGAAAACAGGAAAGAGAGTTATTAGTGTGCTTCCTTAGCACAAAGCAGTGTGAAGCACAATACTGTTCTTAAGTTTATTATTATTATTATTATTATTATTATTATTATTAATTCACCTGTTTTTTGGCACTGTTACTCCTACAGCTTTTGAGATATCAACACCGTTATAACTCTGACTTGTCCGCCCTGACTCATGCCACTCTCTCTGTTAATCTACCCAGCACCAGCTGTAGATCATGCAAAAAAACCCTTATAGAGCGCAAAGTGTCATGTTGCGCTGCAAATTGAGCGATTTTAAACCGAGATTTTAGACACCACACACGTGTGTGTGTGTGTATATATATATATATATATATAATTCTCATCTCATTATCTCTAGCCGCTTTATCCTTCTACAGGGTCGCAGGCAAGCTGGAGCCTATCCCAGCTGACTACGGGCGAAAGGCGGGGTACACCCTGGACAAGTCGCCAGGTCATCACAGGGCTGACACATAGACACAGACAACCATTCACACTCACATTCACACCTACAGTCAATTTAGAGTCACCAGTTAACCTAACCTGCATGTCTTTGGACTGTGGGGGAAACCGGAGCACCTGGAGGAAACCCACGTAGACACGGGAAGAACATGCAAACTCCACACAGAAAGGCCCTCGCCGGCCACGGGGCTTGAACCCAGGACCTTCTTGCTGTGAGGCGACAGCGCTAACCACTACACCACCGTGCCGCCATATATATATAAAATCCATATTTTCTCTCTAACCAGAACCAGCACCATGTAGATCATGTGTTAAAAAAAAAGATTTTGCAGCGCGAGGTCTCACGTCTGATCCAGTTTCTGTTGGTGACAGTCTGTTCCAGCTGATCAAGCACACTTGGCATTTTCTCTGTGGAAATACAGTCTAGTTCCAGCTTGTGCTTTCTTTTTAGTATCATTGTGGCATTTATATGATACACAATGAGGCCTACTTATTTAAAAACTGATCAATTTTGTAAAATACTTGTAAAACTAGCAAAACTACGATGTAAACGGAGAATATAAACAGTTGAGTTGCTTCAAGCAACTGCTACATGATGCCATCACATGCGTCGCAGGAAGCCCATCTGACATTTTAAAGACAATTCATTTTTCTCTAACACTATTTGGTCTCCAAAAATGACAGTTTGATTTTTGAAATCTGTGACTACTTTTACTTCAAATAAGTTTGAGAATAAATCCATTGGAGGATCCCTTTAAGAAATCCCCTCATTGTTGAATTGCTTGTTTGGGGGGGGGGGTGATTTAACAACATTCCTGAATCAATACTTTGATTAATTGGATATTAATATCCAATCTTTTGAGGTCAAGGACACTCTTGCCTACCTGTGGCAGAACTGTTTGAGTTTGGTGTTTTGATAACTTTGTTTTTTATTCTTGTTCATTGTTTTGCTGTTGTCATTAGGTGGTGTTGGACTGGGAGCCATTAAAAAAAACCCACAATGTGCATATTTTGCCCACACCTCCAGAACTACTCCAGTGAATCCAGAATGCACAATTTAACGATCTGACCATAAGGATAGAAAGGCTGATATGTAGGTTTACTGAAATCACACTGCCCAAACTGTTTTATGATTTTTGGGCTGCAAGGCAAGAGCTTTACACTTCCAGAGTGACTGAGGGTCCTGGCTCAGGCATGATTTTTAGTGTGTTTTGAACAGGGCTTTGAACCAGAATTTTTTTCCTATTGGTTCGTTCCGAACAGAAACGGAATTTTAACGTTTCCGGTTTTGGTGTTCCACCATTAAATAGACGTTCCCGAACCGGTTAGAACAAAAAAAATTTAGTTCCCGGAATGGTTAATTACGTTCCCTGTCAGCTGTTTAACAAATGGCTATAAAATTATGTCTCTGTCTCATCCAGCTTAAGCCAAATGTAGGCTAATTCTATTACAACCTTCATTAAATAAGACAAGAAATAATTCAAAACAATTATTATTTCAAATGTTGGCGATTTGGATTCTCAGTATGTCTTCCCATCTACACAAACAGAAAAAGTGCCAAAAATGAAAGATAATTCGTTTAGTGTGTTACCAAAGGCTAGTCAGGCCCTATAGAGGGCTACCGCATGACGTCACCGCGCCGCGAGATTTTGTTAGGCGCCATATTGGAAGACCAAGTACACATCTATGCAAGTACATACATACTAGGGGTGGGCAAAAATATAGATATGGCGATATATCGCGATACTTTGTCTTCCGATTCAATATCGATACTCAAAATTTGAATATCGAGATTTTTTCAAATAATAAATCATGTTTCAGACGGGTTGTAAATCCAGTACGACTTCCGCACCTCTGCTCCGCAAGGTGTCGCTGTGCCGCTACCTCACTGCAAGGCACTCTTCGTCTTCTCTTTTTTTCCCGGCGGTTGCAGTGAGGAAAAAAAACAAGCAAGCATGGCTGTTAACGTAAACCTAGAGACGCTGCCGAACTTTAAGGCAGATGTTTGGAGGCACTTTGGATTCCAAAGGAAAGGAGAAAAAAAAAAGTGAGATGGACAAAGAGTACGCACTTTGCAAAACCTGTTTCGCTCCAATTAGATATTCAATTTCTACTGCAGGTGACATAATCAGCTCTCAGAGGAGCTGTCTCACCTCTGAGCATGCTGACCAGTTGCTCTTCCTGAAGAAGAACATGCAGTTTTGAAATGTGTGCTCACAGTACAGGTTTGGATTAAACTTTACACAAGTACTAAGCACAAGTTAAATGTTCTCAGGTATATGTTCTCAAGTTTACAAAGAACAAATTGATATTAGTGTTAGCACTGAAATGTATGTGCAGTCTGCAGTGCAAGTTTTAAGTTTTCATAAAACAATTTGATTCTGCTTGTTAAGCAGCACTGATGTGTCCATGCTTACAGAAAAGTTGAGAATACTAGCACAGAAATGGGAATTTTCTGTATGTTGTAGTGAAGCAACTCTTGGTTTTGCCAGCAGTGGAATAGAGACAAATATATGTCTGGCAAGAGTGTGTAGTTATGTATGTGAAATGTAATTTTACAATGGTCAATAAATTCTGATTTTCTTCAGTGACACAGATATCGTGATGTGGTTGAAATTTCTTGCAATATATCGATTATCGCTGAATCGCTGTACCGTGATATTATCGTTATCGTGGGCAAAATATCGCCATAGTATCGTATCGTGAGGTATCTGGTGATACCCAGCCCTAATACATACATACATACATACATACATACATACATAAAACAAACTACACCTGAAATGTAGCCAGGGCCGGTTCTGCCCTAATCTGGACCTGGGTGCAACATCGCGCAACCCCCCCCCCAAAAAAAAAAAAAAAAACAGTCTAAATCAGGACAACCATCACATAACTATAACTATAAACATTTTATATCAACTATTTTAACTAAATGGGCTATAATAAATAAGCCTGCAGGCAGCCACGGCGGGCTGCCTCAGAAAAGTAACCATTCAATGACACAACTGAAGGCCTGCAGCCACAGCAGACTGCCTTAAAAAGTAATCATTTGTCCTACCATAAAACTCGTTTTGCATTTTCTGCGTCCTTTTTTGTATTTTTGATCCTCCGTTTATTTTCTTTCCTTTTCTGAAAACCCGATTTGTGTCCAGACATTTTGTTCTGCTACCAACGAACTAACTTGTCAGGTCTCGTCTCTCGAGCCCGCGATGATTCCCGTGGGAAGGGCAACAATTGATACATTTTTACAAACAGCCAATAGGGAGGTTGCAACATTCAGGCTCTTCTTTGCTCAGACACTCAGTAATGCACTTATTCACTTATTATCACGTGGAGACGTGATAGTAGTCCACCTTCCCGCTCTCTCCATTCAGTCAGCGAACGTCACACAGGAAGTGAACCCCAGCGGGTCATAGAAACTTGCGCAGGAGAAGAATGACTTTTTTATTTGTAGGCTACGGAAACTTTGAGGAACGAAATAAAAACCGGTATTAACCGGTTACCATTATTTTTAATAAGCGTTTCTGTTCCGGAACATAAAAAATAATAAAGTTTCTGGTTTCGTTTCTGTTCCATGTGAAATAGAAAAAGTTCCCGGTTTTCGTTCCTTGAACCGGTTCAAAGCCCTGGTTTTGAAGGAGAGCAATTTGGGTTTCTTAACCTGTTTGACATGGTGTGTTTTTGTTTCAGATATCAAATTTTTCCTACTTTTGGAAGTAGACAAACATAAACATACTTACAGGTGAGTGGACTTTAATCATCTCTTTGTAGCATTGCAGTTCTCTCTTTGCTAAATCTATCTCATGGAATTCTGTAGTAACTGTAGTTATACCTGCTGCACAAGAAAGCTATTCAGTATGAGCTTTTCCCACTCAACAGAAAATTCAGAGTTACCTGAATGTGAGCATTTCGGGCCTTTGCTTCTTGGAACTATCTGTGTGGAGACTCAGTGTCAACTTGTTTATGCTTTCCACATGTTTCAAAGCACAGATTTTAATATATGTCTCTACTCTGGGAGTGCTTTTGGTCAGGCGCCAGGGACCAATCGGCGAGAGACTGAGCAGAGTCTGTTGTGTTTGCTGTATGGTTGTCTCGGTTACCATAGTTAGAAAGAGGTGATGGAGTCCAGGAAGATTGGGAAAAGCTGGGGCCTGGAGTGAGAGAGAAAGAGAGCTGGGAAATGGATGTTGAATGGAAAGCCATGGGCTGGGTCCAACTTTTAATCAACATGACTGCCGTCCTATCATAGTCAACAATCAATGTGATATGCGGTAATGGAGTAGATTGGCTGAATAAATGAACAATGGATTCCTTTTTTTAAGAGAGAAGGACATTGAGAGTAAAAACCCCAAAGTTACTTTAATCTGAGGTTTTTTTTATTATTATTATTCCTGCTAGCTGCTCTCATAGCCTGTGGAATGTGAATAGTCAGATTCCCCTGGCAACTCAAACATGAAAACACACACACGCTTGTTCTTCCATGGCCAGTGAACTATGAATCCGATGCATTTGACATTAGCCCTTTTTACACAAAGATCCTGCAATATGCCAGCTTTGGTTTCCATCCAGCCGTTTCAGCAATGATCTGTGGTTTACCCTCCTTATGGAGGGTGTTTACACACGAGGTGTGTAATGATTCGCCCAATTCACGATTCAATTCAATTTAAGATATTAGGTTCACGATTCAATTTTCTCTCAATATTTTTGAAAAAAAGAAAATATCAAAAAATTCAGAATATACTAGTGCATCTCAAACAATTTGAATATTGTGAAAAAATTCCATATTTTCCATCAGTTAAAGAGAACATTTAAAATATGTCCACAAAAACTAAAATGCTTCAAGCATTTTTCTATTTTACTTTTGATAATTATGGCCAACAGTGCAAAAAATAAATAAATAAGTAAATTAAAAAAAAATATTTTATATATGAGTGTGTGTGTGTGTGTGTGTGTATGTGTGTGTGTGTGTGTGTGTGTGTGTGTGTATATATATATATATATATATATATATATATATATATATATATATATATATATATATATAAACGTCTGGGGACTGAGGAGACAAGTTGCTCAAGTTTAGGTATATGAATGTTAACCCATTCTTGTTTAATGTAGGATTCTAGTTGCTCAACTGTCTTAGGTCCTTTTTGTCTTATCTTCTGTTTTATGATGCGCCAAATGTTTTCTATGGGTGAAAGATCTGGACTGCAGGCTGGCCAGTTCAGTACCTGGACCCTTCTTCTACGCAGCCAAGATGCTGTAATTGATGCAGTATGTGGTTTGGCATTGTCATGTTGGAAAATGCAAGGTCTTCCCTGAAAGAGACGTCGTCTGGATGGGAGCATATGTTGCTGTAGAACCTGGATATACCTTTCAGCTTTGATGGTGTCTTTCCAGATGTGTAAGCTACCCATGCCACACCATCAGAGATGCAGGCTTCTGAACTGAGCGCCGATAACAACTTGGGTCGTCCTTCTCCTCTTTAGTCCGAATGACATGGCGTCCCTGATTTCCATAAAGAACTTCAAATTTTGATTCATCTGACCACAGAACAGTTTTCCACTTTGCCACAGTCCATTTTAAATGAGCCTTGGCCCAGAGAAGACGTCTGTGCTTCTGGATCATGTTTAGATACGGCTTCTTCTTTGAACTATAGAGTTTTAGCTGGCAACTGCGGATGGCATGGTGAATTGTGTTCACAGATAATGTTCTCTGGAAATATTCCTGAGCCCATTTTGTGATTTCCAATTAGGGCTGAACGATCTATCGTTTTCGACCGAAAATCGTGATCTCAGACAACACGATTTTGGGATCGTCAAAGCCGCGTTTTTTCTCAGTGCTCCTAAACTGACCCATGTTTTGTTTCGTCAATAAATTGTCCTCATTTTTTACACTACAGACAAAAAAAAATACATCTATGTGTTCAGGAAAGCCTTGTGGCACTCAGTGTGAAAGAATTTTGTGAATATCTCCTTCCGTTTTCGTGTAAATCCCCGTTGTTTGGAGGGAGCACTCTGAGGACAAACTGCACTTTCTGTGCGCGGGTGGGGGAGGGGCTGCTCGCTCTCACACACACACACACACACACACATGAGGGAGGGACTGCTCGCTCTCACACACACAGGAGAGAGGGGCTGCTCGCTCTCACACACACAGGAGGGAGGGGTTGCTCGCTCTCACACACACGAGGGAGGGACACAGACACAGGCTTGTAGCCTCATGGCAAATCATACATTCACACTACAGTTCAGCTCCTGCGCGCACTGCATCACTCTCACAATTTCCCACAGGGGAATTGTTGGCTCTAGTTATAATTTATAATGCTTATGTACATTCTTTTACAAAAGTGCAATATTTTGATGCTGCTGAGCCATTGATCAGCCTTTTTTTATGTCTGATATGTTGTAAATGGGAAAAGTAAAAGAAGCAAAAGTTTACTTAAGAAAGATGGCTCTCTTTTTATTTTTATTTTAAGTTATTATAACTTGTTTCTCAGGCACTCAATGTTAATAAACAGGCCTACATTTGAAATCTGTTGACCTCAGTTTTCATTCTTGCATTAGCTTTGTTATTCATTGTATTAATTAATTTGCACTGAAACTTGATTTAAAGAAAAAAAAATCGTGGTTGAAATCGAAATCGCAATATCTGCCAGAAAAATCGCAATTCAATTTTTTCTTAAAATCGTTCAGCCCTATTTCCAATACAGAAGCATGTAGGGGTGGGTATTGCCAAGGACCTCACGATACGATACGCATCACGATACTTGAGTCACGATACGATATTGCGATATTCTACATAGTTCACTGAAAAATGTAAAATGCATTATGCATCTTAAAAGGACATAGTTGTATGTACATCAGATGATAGTGATAATTCATGGGACAAACTGAATTAAAACAATGTAATTCAAATTATCCATGCCATTTTATTGTAATTATATAAGCCCAAGTTACAACATATTTGCAGGAACAACACACTGTCTGAAACACATCGAAAAGTGCAGTGTGCATCTTAGTCTCCCTGAGCACAATTATGAAACAAAGTGCAGTGTGGGTCAGTGTCCACACACTGAAACTGAATTGAAACCTCAGTGAATCATGTTTCTTCTGAACTTAGAGTAAATACTCAAAATAAAATGCAGTGTCTCACACACACTAAAATTGAAAATGCAAAATAAAAGTGCAGCTTCTTGCCTTTGGCCTTAAATGACAAAATTAAGTTCACAGTTACAGTAAGTCACATATCACTGAAGTAGATGGGAGGACTTTGGCGCTGTCCAGTGTAGTTTGCTTCGGGTCGGGTTTCGGTGGCTCCGGCTGAGCTAATATGTCAGGGTGGTGTCATGCTAAGTAAGTTCGCAAGTTTGTTGTGTTACCTGAATATCTAATTGGAGCGAAACAGGTTTTGCAAAGTGCGTGCTCTTTGTCCAGCTCACTGTTTTTTTTTCTCCTTTCCTTTGGAATCCAAAGTACCTCCAAACATCTGGCTTAAAGTTCGGCGGCGTCTCTAGGTTTACGTTAACAGCCATGCTTGCTTGTTTTTTTTTCCTCACTGCAACCGCCGGGGAAAAAAGAGAAGACGAAGAGTGCCTTGCAGTGAAGTAGCGGCACAGCGACACCTCGCGGAGCGGAGGTGCTGAAGTCGTACTGGATTTACAACCCGTCTGAAACATGATTTATTATTTGAAAAAAATATCGATATTCAAATTTTGAGTATCGATATTGAATCGGAAGACAAAGTATCACGATATATCGCCATATCGATATTTTTGCCCACCCCTAGAAGCATGCCTGTATGTGATGCAGTGCCGTCTAAGGGCCCGAAGATCACAGGCACCCAGTATGGTTTTCCGGCCTTGACCCTTACGCACAGAGATTCTTCCAGATTCTCTGAATCTTTTGATAATGTTATGCACTGTCGATGATGATCTGTTCAAACTCTTTGCAATTTTACACTGTCGAACTCATTTCTGATATTGCTTCACTATTTGTCAGCGCAGAATTAGGGGGATTGGTGATCCTCTTCCCATCTTTACTTCTGAGAGCCGCTGCCACTCCAAGATGCTCTTTTTATACCCAGTCATGTTAATTGCCAATTGACAATTGACCTAATGAGTTGCAATTTGGTCCTCCAGCTGTTCCTTTTTTGTACCTTTAACTTTTCCAGCCTCTTATTGCCCCTGTCCCAACTTTTTTGAGATGTGTTGCTGTCATGAAATTTCAAATGAGCCAATATTTGGCATGAAATTTCAAAATGTCTCACTTTCGACATTTGATATGTTGTCTATGCTCTATTATGAATACAATATCAGTTTTTGAGATTTGTAAATTATTGCATTCCGTTTTTATTTACAATTTGTACTTTGTCCCAACTTTTTTGGAATCGGGGTTGTGTGTATATATATATATGTGTGTGTGTGTGTGTGTGTGTGTGTGTGTGTATTTCATTTTGAGTTTGAGTAAAATGGTACAAATACCGTGTATCTCTCGGACTAGTTCAGTACACGCAACCATAATCATGGGGAAGACTGCTGACTTGACAGTTGTCCAGAAGATGATCATTGACACCCTCCATAAGGAGGGTAAACCACAGATCATTGCTGAAAAGGCTGCATGGAAAAGGTGCACAAGCAACAAGGAATGACCGCAGCCTTGAGAGGATTGTCAGAAGTCAATTCAAGAACTTGGGAGAGCTTCACAAGGAGTGGACTGAGGCTGGTGTCAGTGCATCAAGGGTCACCATGCACAGATGTCTTCAGGAAAGGGGCTACAACTGTTGCATTCCTAATATCAAGCCACTCCTGAACTAGAGACAACGTCAGAAGCGTCTTACCAGGGCTGAGAGAATTAACTGGACTGTTGCTCAGTGGTCCAATGTCCTCTTTTCAGATGAAAGTAAATTTTGCATTTCATTTGGAAATCAAGGTCCTAGAGTCTGGAGGAAGAGTGGAGAGGCACAGAATCCAAGGTGTTTGAAGTCCAATATGAAGTTTCCGCAGTCTGTGATGAATTGGGTTGCCATGTCATCTGATGGTGTTGGTCCACTGTGGTTTATCAAGTCTAGAGTCAATGCAGTCATCTGCAAGGAGGTTTTAGAGCACTTCATGCTTAACATCTGCTGATAAGCTTTATGGAGATGCTGATTTCCTTTTCCAACACGACTCAGCACCTGCCCACAGTGCCAAAACTACTACCAAATGGTTTCCTGACCATGATATATTACTGTGCTTGATTGGCCAGCCAACTCTCCTGACCTGAACCCCATAGAGAATCTATGAGGTATTGTCAAGAGGAAGATGAGAAATACCCAACCCAAAAATGTAGACAAGCTGAAGGTCGCTATCAAAGTAACCTGGGCTTCAATAAGACCTCAGCAGTACCACAGGCTGATCGCCTCCATGCCATACCGCATTGATGCAGCAATTCCTGTTAAAGTATTGAGTGTATAAATGAACATACAGAAATGTCCAACTTCTGAAAAGTATTGTAAATCCTTTTTTGATTGATCTTTGGAAATATTTTAATAAATTGAGATACTGGATTTCTGATTTTCATGAGCTATAAGACATAATCATCAAAATTAAAACAAAGTCTTGAAATATTTCACTTTACCTGCAATGAATACAGAATATATCAAAGTTTACCTTTTTAATTAAATAAAAAAAAATCTTTTTTCACAATATTCTAATTGTTTGAGATGCACTTATTTTCCTATTCTTTATGAATGTAAATATTCCTTTTTTAGAGATGTCCACAAGTGCCGCTGACTGGCAGTTTTCTCCGCCTACACAGACAGTCTGCGCCGGCTACTTAGTTCCAGAAAAAGAAAAAAAACCCTAGCCTTTCAATGTTTAAGTGATTTATGTAGTCTCCGCTGCCCATAATTTGCGGCAAATCCAATTATTTCACTATGAAATTGTCTTTGATTCGGGTCTAGCATGACCAGAAGTGATGCCATACATGTTGCTCGATTCTTGCACTCTGATTGGCTGAGCCGGTCCATGTGACCACGCTGTAGCAGACAGTAAAGACACAGTTGGTGGTTGTTGCAGATAATTTCACTTGGTTTTCACAAAATGCCACCGAAGAAGAAACTAAAACCTTCAGCAGGCCTATTAAATATAAAGTTTGTTTTATGCATGTTTGTACATATAAATCGTAATTAGTATTTTTGTATCTAAGAATTATTTTCATATCCAGAAGCGACCCAGAGTGCCTAAGTTCCCATAGAAATGTATGGTCCCTTAGCTCAGGCTTCATACTTATAAAGTGGTCTTATTTATTCTGGTAAATCTGGTATTATTTATTCTGCCTGATACAGTGTGTGTGTGTGTGTGTGTGTGTGTGTGTGTGCGCGCGCGTGTGTGCTCATTGCTCACTTGTGTGTGCATGTATGTGTTCACTGCTTCAGATGGGCTAAATGCAGAGGAGGGGGAGAGAAAACACAGGTTGTTAGGTATGCCCATTGTCACCTGAATAAGTAGGAACAGTATACATTTTGCGCTGAGTACAAGCAGGGACTCCGGCAAAACTAACTATGACAGCATAACTAAAAGGGGAGAGCCAGAAGGTAACACAGGCATGAGGGAGCCCCGGGACATAAAACAGCCAGCCACTACACCGTCAACAAACTTGAGTGAGCAAGTGAGTGGGGGACTGACAGCATCCATACATCCCAGTTTACCAAAACACTCTGTCTGAGGACCTTCCATATCTACTCCTTTACCTCATAAACACCATTAACAAAAGGCTTGACTAAACTGATATGTTTTCAGCCTAGACTTAAACACTGAAACTGTGTCTGATTCCCGAACACTACTTGGAAGGCTGTTCCATAACTGTGGGGCTTTGTAAGAAAAGGCTCTGCCCCCTGATGTAGCCTTCACTATACGAGGTACCAGCAGATAGCCTGCACCTTTTGATCTCAGTAGGCGTGGTGGGTCATAAAGGACCAGAAGTTCGCTCAGGTACTGTGGTGCGAGACCATTCAGTGCTTTAAAGGTCAATAGTAGTATTTTATAATCAATACGAAATTTGATAATAGTAATAAACAAGCCAGGGCCTAGATCTAGCATTTTAGCCTAGTCTACATAGCCTAGTACATAATAAACATGCTGCTAGTCTAGCTAAGCATTAGGTCTAAGAATATATTTTGCATCTAAAGCCCACATCCAGATATACGTTTTAACATTCATAATTTTGCCATTTGGCATGTTTTTTGTCGTGCAGTAGGGCTGCTAAGTATGACACGCTTGTGTATGTACCAGTATACTGTACTAAGTAGTGCCAGACCATGCAACCTGTTAAAAACTTTACTATCGAGATGAAAGTTCTGTTCATGTTACGCCAACTTATGTAATTGTTGAATGTTAACTTGAGTATGCCTAGGCTAGATCTAGATCTATGGGATTTTTATAACTGAATGGCTTTGAGCTAGAACAAATGTTGAGAGAAATAACAGGTGCATGGAGCTTTCATGCTAACTTGATATAAAATGCTCTCCACACACACGGGAATGCTTTGTTGGCATTGAGTCTTCCTGTTTCACTGCAGCTCACCATTTTTATTGTCCTTCTTGGTTCACTGGGAGGCGGTGAAAAGTTAAACCAGGCTTATCTCAATGTCTGTTATTACAACCAAAAGCACTACAGGTCTCTGGCATTGTTCTTTTAGCTGTAAATTTGACAAGTTTATCTGTAGATGTTTCCTGATTTGAGCTTATAAACACAGTCGTTGTCAAACACAAAGTTTGCCTGGCAGTATGGCCAGATAAACAAATCTGTAGTTATGATGACATCATGTGAAAGGCCCTTATAAAGGACTTTCACATGATGTCATCACAACTGCGGATTTGTTTATCGTAAGTGTTAGGACTGGGACTTTTTTGGCCTCTAGAGGCCGCTGTTATTTCCTTATCTTGTCATGTTTGTTTTGGCCTCTAGAGGCCGCTACTGTTCCTGTGTTTTGTGTTTGTGTTGATTGCCTGTTTGTCCTCATTAGTGTCACCTGTTTCCCATTTAGTTTTGTGTATATATACTCCCTCAGTTTGGTCCCTAGTCACGGAGTCTTTGTGCTACCTATGGTTTGTTTCCTCTGTCCCGTGTAACTTGCTTATGCGCTTGTATTTTTTGGTATTTTGTTTTCTTTGGATTTGTTCTAGCCTTTCGGATCTTCTGAGCATTTTGCATTTTGCCTTTTCTTTTCTTTTCTTTGGACTTTGTACTACCTTTTTGGATCTTCTGAGCGTTTTGCATTTTGCCTCTTCTTTTCTCATTTTTTGGACTTTGAACCTTTTGGATTATACTTTTTTTTTGCCCTGGATTGTATATAGTGTATATATTGTAAATAAACTGTTTTTTGATACTCTACTTTCGCCTCATGCCTCTGCACTTGAGTAATTCCCCTGGTGGCCTAGTGGGGGTTTGCTGGATCACTACACCAGTGATCTGGGTTTGATTCCCAGCAAAATCCTAACAGTAAGACTAATGTAGATGAGGCTAAACATGATAAAATGTTAGATCTAGGCCCTGGTTTGTTTATTACTGTTAGAGGTCCACGTTTGAGTTCACCTTTGTCATCATAATAAGGTATTTGTCTTTATCAGGAATTTCCCATAACATTCTGGCATGCACGAAACCTGCCTTGAAATATCCATAGGCAACTGTACTTTTGTCTGCCTTTAGCATCTCCGGTGTATTTAGAAGACCCAGATACTAAATAGTTCAGGATGCCATAGTATCCCAAATCCGGTAGCTGGTTTGCCATATACGTTTCAAGTGGTATAAATACATTTGTGGGTAAATTAAGACGAAGCAGCCTTTATTTTTGTCACACGTCCACTCAAGCACAGTGAAATTCCTCTTCTGCATTTCATCCATCTGAAGTGGTGAACATGCGTGCAGATATGCGTGCGCGCGCACACAAAAAGAGGGCGCAGTATAAATCAGAAATAAATGCATTTGTGGGTAAATTATATTGATCTGTGATGCCTGCATGTTTCAGCTTTTAGGTACAGTATAACACAATCTGCTGGTATAAAATTGATTTTTAATCATTTCAGATAGATTGTACTGACTGCAGTCATCTCGATTTTCATTATTAACTGTCTCAGCTGTTTGTTTGCCTGGCAATACAGCAGATGCTGTGTGAAAAACAAAAATCTGTGATGTCCGTGGAAGACCTCCTGAAAGCTCAGTTGTGTCCAGTTGTGCTGCCTCAGCAGGTAGCATCCTGAGATCCATTTCTAGCATCTAAGAGTTCCCTATTTAGGGCCTGAGCACTGGAGGTGCAAGGCCCTTTTGTATTCCTAAGGATTCTTCTTGTTATTAGGGCCCGAGCACCGAGGTTTTTGGCCCTAATAAAAAGCTCTGTTGTTTCTCGGCATGTTTTTCTTCTTCTTCTTCTTCTTCTTCTCCTTATTATTATTAGGGCCCGAGCACCGAGGTGCCAGCCATAGGTGCAAAGCCCTATTGTTTTCAGCATGTTTTTTCTTCTTCACAATGTCAAATGTCATCAACTTGTTCATTCCATGCCTAGAAGACTTGGTGCTGTCATTAAAAATCATGGAGGCCATAAAAAGTACTAGATGTAGTAGTTTTTGTTGTGGGGTGTACTCATTTTTGCACCACCCTAATTTGAGTAAAACTGAAAAATGTGTAATGTAAGTTTATATTATTAACCTTACTTTCACGTTATAAGTTAAACATACGTTATATTAAACTTTGTCTTTTCAACATTTTGGAAATTGTGTTCGTTGAGATATTGTTTAAAATGTTACTTTTCAAAGGGGGTGTACTCATTTACGCTGAGCACTGTACATCTCACTTTCTACCCCTATGTGTGGCGTGCACGCAGCGCACGCGACCCGCACGTGACCCACACGTGACACGAGGAGCAAGATTCTGTGTGTGTGTGTGTGTGTGTGTATATATATATATATATATATATATATATATTGGGGAGGAACCAAGGAACTGATTATGTAGCGTGTAGCCACCTCATTTGCTGTTTTTATTTGAGTATATGTTAATTTACCATGCAAATGTCAAATAATAAAACATGAATATAAGGGAATAACATATTCTATTACATTGTAAAAAATCCCAACTAAATAGCCCAACAGTTTGAGCACTGAAACACACTTTGACTCTGACACCGAGTTACTGTCCTGCTCCTACTCCCGTTGAGTGGTGGGACGGGGTGTCGGGATGTCCTTGTCCTTATCACTGAGCATGGCACAATGGCCTGACAGTGATGATGGGATTTCAATGTCCTCACTTCTGGTCGTCGTTAGCTGAAACATACATGAAAATCAGCATATATAATATTAATTACATAAGCATATAGATACTGAAATGAATGTTTAAAGCATGTGTATTTGCCTGTGAAAATACCTCTGGCGGGGTGCTGTGCCTTCTACCGGCTTGAAGACATACAGACATACATGTCCATGCAGGGCTTGCCGGTGCTGCTACCATCATCATATTCTTCCTGCTACTCCCCCTCTGCTGTTTCAGGCTGGGTTACTTCACTTTTGCTCGCTTCTTCTTCCATTTTCTAAACTTTGAACTGAAAATTTAATTTTTCCCACAAAATATCCAGTGTTCTTCAGTTGAAAGACAGATGCAGAATGCTGCAGACACGCTGGTTTTATACCCACTCCTAGCTTGCATCACACACAAGTTATGAGTGATTGTAACGTGCTAATCACATGCGTCACAAGTGCGGCCCATACTCGTAGCGCAGGAAACTGGTAAAATGCAAGCCACGCATTCCACACTCACTGAACATGCACTGATCATGTGCGTCAGACATACACTTTCCACAGGCTAACGGCGCAATTCGTCCCACGCCTCGAGGAAGTCAGGTGTGCAACCTGTACTTGACAAGTACATTGCCCTTACTCCTCCCCCAAACTTTCCCTCAGGTTCACCACAACCCTGCGGCACGGCTGCGAGCTACCAAACCCTGCGACCCATGCATGTCCAAAACACTTATGGCGGGTTGTGAGTGAGGCTTAATAGTGGATGGTACAATAATTACAAACGCTAACATAATCAGCACATTCCAGTTGTAGCTATAGTCATATAATAATCACCCTTGTAATAATAATTTCAGTAAACGGTTAATGTTCAGTTCCCTCTTCATTTATTCTCTACTCAAAAGGCACACAGGATGATAAGTGCATAACGGACAATAACAATTTTATCCAAAATATTTTTTCCTGCCTTAGTCGATTTATTTCCATTTCACATGCATGTAGCTGTTCTCAAGTTCAGTCTGTTTGTGTAGAACACTCTCGAACTGTAGGTTTATTGCTACACTCTGACTCAATGGTGATATTTTGCACAGGACTGGATTCCTCTGATAACAGAAACAAACTTTAGCACTGTCTGCTATTAATCTTTTCTGTTCTTTCAGGATATATCACGCACGTCACTCCTTGTTGGGTTTTTATGGAGTTATGTCTGAGTTGCTTGAAACCTCTCTCTCGCGCTCTCTCTCTCTCTCTCTCTCTCTCTCTCTCATTATCTCTAGTCGCTTTATCCTGTTCTACAGGGTCACAGGCAAGCTGGAGCCTATCCCAGCTGACTACGGGCGAAAGGCGGGGTACACCCTGGACAAGTCGCCAGGTCATCACAGGGCTTTGCTTGAAACCAATCTGAATTTTCCATGTTGAATAAGGAAGCTGCTTCACCTGTAAGAAAATCAAACACTTTTGTGAAGATACTAACTCGAATGCAAGCAGAAAAAATTAAACGAGATTCTTAAGCAAACTCTTCCATACTCACTTCCGACTTTCTCATCTCATTATCTCTAGCCGCTTTATCCTTCTACAGGGTCGCAGGCAAGCTGGAGCCTATCCCAGCTGACTACGGGCGAAAGGCGGGGTACACCCTGGACAAGTCGCCAGGTCATCACAGGGCTTTGCTTGAAACCAATCTGAATTTTCCATGTTGAATAAGGAAGCTGCTTCACCTGTAAGAAAATCAAACACTTTTGTGAAGATACTAACTCGAATGCAAGCAGAAAAAATTAAACGAGATTCTTAAGCAAACTCTTCCATACTCACTTCCGACTTTCTCATCATCTCTAGCCGCTTTATCCTTCTACAGGGTCGCAGGCAAGCTGGAGCCTATCCCAGCTGACTATGGGCGAAAGGCGGGGTACACCCTGGACAAGTCGCCAGGTCATCACAGGGCTGACACATAGAACCATTCACACTCACACCTACGGTCAATTTAGAGTCACCAGTTAACCTAACCTGCATGTCTTTGGACTGTGGGGGAAACCGGAGCACCCGGAGGAAACCCACGCGGACATGGGGAGAACATGCAAACTCCACACAGAAAGGCCCTCGCCGGCCCCGGGGCTCGAACCCAGGACCTTCTTGCTGTGAGGCGACAGCGCTAACCACTACACCACCGTGCCGCCCCTTCCGACTTTCTATTTTATTTTAAATCAATCGCAAATTTCTCTGGAGTTTTCAGGCTTAGCTCCTCTCATCGTATTCTCACTAACCACTCATTTTTTGTTCTTGAAGCATTTGCTTCTCTTTGTTAACATTTTTCTTGATAGCGGGGACACGGTAAAACCTTTTATCTATTTCTCTATTTGAACAACCAAAAACAGCGCAAAAATGAACCATATTGAAGATAGATTAAACCTTGCTTACATGAAAGATGGTGTCTGTTAGACCCCCAGGTGTGATTATCACGTGATGCGTGACATCATGCGCAAGGGGTCCATAAGGTATAGTTAGTTATTGGTGTTGTGGGACCAGGCAATAATAGGATTATTATGATCCCCACAGTTCGGAGAGTTGCACATAACTCATTAGAGTTATACAACCCCCTCAGCAGATTCAACCGTTACCCTTGTGCAAATTGATCTAATGGCCTGATGAGATCCATTCTTCTTATTTTGAGCGCACTCGAACACCATCAACTACTTTCTTCCACTCTCCACTATTTTCCATGATCTTCATTAGTTCCTTGCTCCTCAATCCACTATCACTTAGCAACTAGTCCACATATGTTAAAGATTGTCTTCCTCTCTTCCTTTTGCCATGTTTTGGCTCCCACATGAGCACTTAGCTTATCACCTCTTCTTTTCTTCTCCAACAGTGTCCAATGAACTGTAATGTTCTAATTCGTAATGAATCAGTCAGTCTTCTCAGTTTGCCATAGAGTACTTTGTTGGTCATATGCTCTTTTCATGATACTCCAAGTATAGCCCTGAGCATTCTGGTATAAATACCATCTAGCCTGTCATTCGTCTTGTTGGTTAGTATCCAGCTTTCTGCACCATACAGCAACACACTTTCTACAGTGGCACGAAATAAACTTATTTTGAGATGCCTTTGAAGATTTGACTTCCAAACTTTAATCATTTTGTTTACTGCATTCCAAGCTTGCCCTATCCTGATTTCCAGATCTTTTTCGCTTGACTGAATCCAAGCACTAAGGTACTTGAAGTCTTTAATTTATTCCCTTCTAATGTGACAAGATCACCCTCAGGTTGGTTGTATAGCATGTATTCCATTTTCTTGAAATTACCATGCAATCCTGCTACTTCTGTTACAATCTCTAATCTGAGAAGAAGTTGAGCCTGTTCTAAGTTGTCCGCAATCAAGGCAAGATCATCAGCAAAGTCAGTATCTGTGATGTAGGTGGCAGGGTGGTGAGAGTTCTGTTGTGTTATTAGGGTGAAACCAACATGCATTTCTCTTGTTGTTTCATGAAGTACATAGTCTAGGACTATAAAAAACAAGTAAGGAGCAAGTGTGTTGCCTTGAAGGACTCCTGCTAGTATCCAGAAGAATTCTGTATCTCCGTCAGCTTTTAACACTTGGGCTTCAGTGTCTTGGTATAATATACCTATAACATCCACTATCTTTGCTGGTATTCCATACACCTTCAAGATCTCCATCAGTTTATCTCTGTGAATTGAGTCAAACACTTTACTGAAATCAACAAATGTGATTACTACAGGTTTGCTTTGCCTTAATCCCTTCTATGAGTCTTCTCAATGTGAGAATCTGTGATAGGGTGGACCTGCCAGCACGAAAGCCATTTTGATTTTCCCTGAGTAACAGATCACTATATGGTCTTATTCTATCTATCAATATCTTGGTATATATCTTTGTTGCTGTGACAGTCAAAGAAATTCCACAGTAGTTATCTGTGATGCCAAGATCTCCTTTCTTTGGTGGAGGTACTAGACCACTTTTCACCCATATACTGTATCTGGTCTGTCACTGTTACAGTAAATGTTTTGTTGCAAACATCCAGCAGTTGTTGGTTTAGAGCACTGCTTTTCCAAACTTTAATGGGTATATTATCTAATCCTTCTGCTTTCTTGTTTTTGAAGTCTTTGACACATTTAACCATTTCTTCCATGGATATGTTTTTGGTGTTTATAGGCAGAGTTTCTTCCAATACTTTAAATACCGTTGCCACAGGCTTGCTCATTGGGGCTAGATTAGGGATAAAATTAGCTCATGTTTTAAGTCATTCAAATTCTGTAAAGCTGCTTTGCGACAATGTTTATTGTTAAAAGCGCTATACAAATAAACTTGATTTGATTTGATTTAAATGTAGGCTTTGATGATACAGTGGATGGTTGGCCGAGCAGATTTAAGAAGTGGCCTTTCCATTTCTTGACACGGTCCTCTGGACTGTTAGCTCTAATTCGACCCCTGTTTGTACCTTTCCTAACAGTTAGCTCATTGACTGTTTCCCATGCAAGTCCTGATTTCCCATGTTTGATGGCATTTGTAATGGCATGCACTTTTTCATTTACATCCTTTTCTTGCTCTAAGTTGCATGCTTTTTGAAGTTCTTTCTTTGCTTCCTCTACTTTTCTTATACTTTCCCTTGTTTTCTTTCAGACATTCTCCTTGTAAGCTTTCCTCAGATTCTCTCTATTTGGAATGATGTTCTTGTTCTCCCATGGTACACGCTGTTTTGCCTTAGTTTTCACAGGGATGCTATATCTACAGTGGAGATCAAAATTAGAGAACAACCTTTAATTTGCTACATTTTAAAGTCACTGCTTATACATATTTTAAGGTTATCCTAACAGGAATGGAAGGGCAGGTTTTTGAGCATATTTTATAATTCAAGTATATTCTGGAGCACAATATAATAACCTTAAATGAGAAATTTGAAGAACAAATCTGATCAAAATAAGAGAACACTTTCATAATTCCCAGTTATTGGTATTAATCTGGCATCTGGTGACAATTTCCTTGATTATTTGACATGCCCTGTTTATCTGGCAGCCCTCCTGACGTAAACGTGATGTAAACCTTGTGACAGCAAGTTGTCCAGAAGAAGGCTAAAAGGATAAAGCCATTGCAAGAAAAGTTGGGCATTCCAAATCTGAGATATCTAGAATATTGAAGCTTTACAATGACACCAATTCATTCAAGTCCCCCCAGAAAGCTGGTCGTCCACGTAAGAAAAATGCACGAGAGGGCAGGATCATGCGGGGAGACTCCATGGGGAATCGGTTCGACACTGCAGCTGGAATTGCTCGCCAGTTCAGTGCTGAACAGGGCAAGGACCTGCCTTGGCATACAGTGTCTCACCGTTTAAGACAATTTGGATTGAAAGCCCACTCTGCAGTGACCAAACCTCTCATAAGTAGAAAGAATAAAAAGGCTAGACAAGCATTTGCTGAGGAGCATGTTGTGTGGACAGAGGAGAACTGGTCCAAAGTTCACTTCAGTGATGAGAGCAAGTTCAATCTATTTGGGTCTAACGGGAAACATTATGTTTGGTATCGAACTGGGGAAAGACTGAACCCAAAGTGTGTAAAGAAGTCAGTTAAATTTGGAGGAGGAAACGTCATGGTTTGGGGGATGTTTTCTGCAGCAGGAGTTGGGCCTCTTGTACAGTTACATGGCAGGGTGATGAATGCAAATGTTGATCAGAACCTCCTTTGGCAACATGCAGTTCCTTCACTGAAAACATCTCCCAATCACCCCACAATTTTCATGATTAATACCAAGTTTTTTGCTCCTCCTACTCAAGCAAGTAGGACGCTTCTTTGCTTTGCTCCTGTTTTCTTAATCTTTATTTCTATACCTTACTTTCTCATTGAATTTCCACTATTTTTTTTTCTTCATCTTTATAAGCTTTTAAATTTAATTTCCACTTTTTTTTTTTTCTTTTTTTTTTTAAATGCCAGGAAGCAAAAAATCCTGCAGAAAATGCATGGAATTAGAACAGAGGATTTCTATTCTGGAATCAAAGATTAATGCTCTGCCAAAAACGGACGAATTAAAAGCGATATCTCAGGAAAGGAGTACAGAAACAGTGGCTGAGAATGCAGAGATTGCGCTCCGACAGACTGAGGACATTGCAGACCAAGTGGAAGAATTCATAACTCAAGCTGTACAAAATGTGAGTACTGAAAACTGGCAAATGATGGGTGCTAAGCCTAAAAACAAAAACAGAAGAGTAATTACTTCAACACCAGCTCGTTCTACAAATTACAATAGGATCTACAATCCTATGGAAAATCCACAGCCCATAAAGCTTCAGAACAAATTTGAATGCCTCAGGGATGTGGAAGAGGATTTGTCAAGTGGACAAACACATAGTAAAAAGAGATCGCACCAAGATCGAAGAGCTGTGAGAAGAGGCAAAAAGCAGCTCGTAACACCACCTGATCCCACAACCCTTGTTCTTGGTGATTCCACTGTAAGACAATTAAAAGGTTATGAGATGATTATTTGTTGTCTTCCAAATGCATCCATCTCTGACACCAAAGACAGCATTTTGAAACTCATGTCCGAGCATAAAACGATTAAGCGTATCGTTGTACATGTGGGAGCAAACGATGTTTTCAGAGAACAGCTGTTTGTCCAAGATGATTTCAGAAAACTTTTTTCTGAGCTCTACAAGACTGGAATTCAATCTTTTATCAGTGGCCCACTCCCAGCGAGAGGAAGTTTTGCTTTTTCTCGACTCTTCAGTCTTAACACCTGGCTTGGAAAAACTTGCTCTTCATTTGGTATGAATTTCATAGACAATTTTAATCTTTTTTGGAATCGCAAAGAATTCTACAAGCCAAATAGCACTGAACTCAGCTGGATTGGAGCCAAAGTCTTAGCAGACCACTACAAACTTGCAATCTTTTCTCAGCCAGCACCGAGGAAAACAGTTGATAAGATGTCGCAGACTGACATAGTTACAAAGCCTAAACAATCATCTTTGCAAGTCGTCATCAAGGACACACAAACATCTGACTTGCAGGCCTCCCAACATTCAAGGACAGACGACTCCACTTCTCCTCGGATGGATTTCCCAAATAGCATGAAAAAACTGTTTCCTATGGCTACGCTCTCTTTTTCTAGTCCAAATTTGTCGCGACAAGCAGTGTACCCAGTTCATCAAAATTGTGTTCGTCCAGGACTTTCAGCTGGCTACAAATCTTTTTCACCATCCAAAAGATACATGTCATCTCCAGTCCTTTCACCCTCAAACCAAATGGAACATTTAGAAAGTCTTGTTTGATATACTCTGGGTCCCTGCAAATGGATGTAGAAAAAAGCAGGGATCCGATGTTGACACTATTCCTGTGTTGATAAGAAACAGAAAACATAGAGCACATTTAACCCTGGGGGTGAACCAATCTAATCTCCTTCCTGTTTTAAAACAGCATCAGAGTGCACAATCAAATATTACTGTAAAACTAGCCCTTTTGAATATTAGATCACTTTTAAACAAGTCATTTTTAATTAATGATCTTATTTGTAAACACAATCTTGATTTTTTGCTTCTAACTGAAACCTGGCTGGATCAAGCAAATAGTGCTACCACCCTTATCGAAGCAGCTCCCCCAAATTTTAATTTTTTGAATGTTACCCGACAAGGGAAAGGTGGAGGGATCGCAAATATTTTCAAAGTCTCTTTTCAATGTAAACAATCCTCATTTGGTGATTTTATGTCCTTTGAACACTTATGTGCACTTGTTACATGCTCTCCTAACATATTATTATTAACTATTTATAGGCCTCCGAGACATTCAGCCAAAGTCTTTCTTGAAGAGTTTGGTGAATTGTTATCAGTCATTTGCTTAGAGTTTGATTGTCTTATTATATCTGGGGATTTTAACTTACATGTAGATAATACTGATAACATTTATGCCAAAGAACTATTTGCAATTATTGATAACTTTAACCTAGTACAACATGTACAGGGACCGACCCACTCTCGTGGTCATACTCTTGACCTCGTCATCACAAAGGGTCTTACTGTTTCTTATACTGTTGTTGACCTGGCCTTATCTGACCATTTCTGTGTTTTCTTTGAAGTTTCTATGTCTCCTCACATTCAGAATAGCTCAACGACTATAGGCAGGAGAGTCATAAACGACAACACATGTGCTCTTTTTAAGCAAGCTCTCTCTCAGAACTCAACCAAAATGTCAGACTCTGTAGATGATTTACTGGAATTTTTTAATTTAAATATGACCCAAATTATGGATGATATTGCTCCATTCAAAATCAAAAGAATCAATGATAAGCAGAAAGCACCATGGAAGCAGTACCCGGCTGTTAAACTGCTAAAGAGAGAATGTAGAAAGACTGAAAGAAAATGGCGCAAATCTAAACTTCACATCCATTATCAAATCCATAAAGAGATGCTTTGTAATTATAATTATGAAATTCGTAAAGCAAGACAGTCTTTCTTCTCCAACATCATCAGCAGGAATATGAACAATGCCCGTGTGCTATTTTCAACAGTAGAGAAGCTAACTAATCCCCCACCACAATTAGCACCTGAACTTCTCTCAGTTAATAAATGCAATGAGTTTGCATCCTTCTTCAAAGGTAAAATTGATAAAATACGGCAGAATATTTCTCATAATATATCTCAGATGCAAAAAATTGAAAAACTGCAATCACCAATGACACAGATAGATAACTTTAACACAATGTCAGAATTTTGTTTAATTGATTATGAGACTCTTGAAAAAACTGTACAAAATCTCAGTTCCTCAACATCTGAACTGGACATTCTGCCCACCAACTTTTTTAAGTCTGTTCTTCATCTTATAATTACAGATGTGCTTCAAATTATAAATACATCCTTGGAGACTGGTGTTGTTCCTGTGTCCCTAAAAAAAGCTGTTGTAAAGCCCCTTCTTAAAAAAAATAATCTGGATCCTTCAGTGTTAAATAATTACAGGCCAATATCAAATCTACCATTTATCGGGAAAATCCTGGAAAAAATTGTCTTCAATCAATTAACTGCCTTCTTGATATCAAACAGCCGTTTTGATAATTTTCAGTCAGGATTTCGTGCCAATCATAGCACTGAAACAGCGCTGATTAAAGTTATAAATGACATACGTCTTAATACTGATGCAGGCAAAACATCGGTCCTGGTATTACTGGACCTCAGTGCAGCTTTTGATACTGTTGATCACAACATACTGCTATATCGACTTGAACACTGGGTTGGATTGACTGGTAAAGTTATCAATTGGTTAAAATCATACTTAAAAGATAGAAGCTTCTTTGTTACCCTGGGAAATTGTTCCTCAACGTCAATGCCCTTGACCTGTGGTGTCCCCCAGGGGTCGATTCTTGGACCATTACTTTTCAACCTTTATATGCTCCCACTTGGGCAAATTATCAATAAAAATTCAATTTTGTATCACTGCTATGCAGATGACACCCAAATTTATTTTGCTCTATCACCAAATGATTATGCCCCCCTTGAATGTCTCTACCAGTGTATCGATCAAATCAATAGCTGGATGTCACAACATTTTCTTCAGCTGAACACAGATAAAACAGAAATAATTCTATTTGGAAAAAAAGATGAAAGACTCAGGATTACCACTATTCTTGACACAAAAGGGATTAAAACTAAAGAAATGGTTAAAAATCTTGGTGTTTTCATTGACAGTGAGCTAAACTTTGACAGTCACATGAAAGCAATCACTAAAACGGCATTTTATCACCTAAAAAACATTTCCAAACTAAGAGGACTTATGTCAAAACATGATTTGGAAAAACTAATACATGCCTTCATCTCTAGTAGGGTTGATTACTGCAATGGCCTTTTCACAGGCCTGCCAAAAAAGACCATTAAACGACTTCAGCTGGTTCAAAATGCAGCGGCGAGGGTTCTCACACGAACAAAAAGAACAGAGCACATTACTCCAATTCTAAGGTCCCTTCACTGGCTTCCAGTAAGCTACAGAATTGACTTTAAAGCATTGCTGCTGGTGTACAAATCTCTAAATGGTACAGGGCCCAATTACCTCTCTGATATGTTGCAGCGGCCTAACCCAATCAGATCTACCAGATCGCAACAGAAAAATTTACTATTAAAACCAGTTGTTAAAACAAAGTGTGGTGAAGCAGCTTTTAGCTACTATGCAGTACAGCTATGGAACCAACTGCCAGAGGACATCAAAAATGCTCCTGCTGTTGGCAGCTTTAAATCTAGGTTAAAGACCAAGCTGTTTTCAGATGCTTTCTGTTAAATAATTAATATTTTACATTTTTTTATAATCTTTTTCTCTGCATGTTTTAAATTTATTTTAACTTTATTCTATTTTATTCTGCTAGGTTTTTTTTTCTCCTCTTTCTCTTTCTCCTTTTTCTTTTTGGCATTTTAATATTTTATTTCTACTATTGTTTAATTCTTATTTTCTTTTAATTCTTTTAATTAATTATTTTAGAATAAAGATAAAATTATTTTATGTAATTTTATTTCTCTATTGTTTACTGTTTTTGTTTTTACTTCTGTAAAGCACATTGAACTGCCATTGTGTATGAAATGTGCTATATAAATAAACTTGCCTTGCCTTGCCTTGCAAGGCAATACCCTCTGTCACACTACAAAACAGGTAAAGCAGTTCCTTGAAGCTAAGATTATTGAAACAATGAAATGGCCAGCCATTTCTAAACCAGTCCAGATCTAAACCATATAGAGAATCTCTGGAAAATCCTTGGCGACAAAGTAATGGCTAAGAAACCCACTACAGTTACCGAACTGTGGAAGAGACTGCAAGAAGAATGGACCAAGATCAAACCAGACCAGTGTGAGAAACTAGTGATGTCCTGTGGGTGCAGATGTGCTGAAGTCATTCAAAGCAAGGGCCTCTACACTTCCTATTAAGTTTTGAATCCTGTAGCCCTCAAAAAATTTAGTTTTAATCTTCTCTTCACTGTTCCATGCAAAATAAAGGTTTTTGTTGAAGTGCCTTGGTTATTTAAAAAACAAACAAAAAAACATGCTAGTACAACAGTGGTATAACCACAGCCGATATTCCTTCAAATTCTGAGCAATGAAGATTAACAATATTTCAGAATAAATCAAGTATTTATAAATTGTTCTCTAATTTTGATCGCCACTGTAGCTGCTTCTTCGTGGGCTGACATAATGTTCTTGTATATCTGGTTTGCGTCCTCATTCCCGTCTCGATCTTTCAAAGCTTTGTGTCGATTTTGTACTTCAACAGTGTATGATTCCTTGATGATGTTGTCTGTGAGGAGTTTTGGCCAGTAATACCTGATCTTTTGCCTAATAGATGTTTTGTTTTGATGCAAGCTCAGTCTTATTTTATCAGTGATGATGTGATGATCAGATCCAACTGTGTAAAAGGTATTGTATGCCTCACAGTTTAAAGCACTGTTTTTCCATTTGTTATTGATAAGGATGTAATCCATCTGAGTTTTTGTTCCAGTTGGTGATGTGTGTGGCCAGAGTTTGCCCATTCGTTTTATATAACCAATGTTCAAAGCTTTCAGATTGCATTCTTGCATGTAATCTAGAAGATATTGACTGTTCTCATTGGTTGTAGCATTGTAGACTGAGCCTTTTGCATTTCTTCTTCTTATTCTAGCATTCATATTTCCTCCAACCAGTAAAACATTGTGTTTTGGGATGATCTTTGTCACTTCCGCCAATTCTGTGTGGAACACCTCTCTCTCATCCTCATTTGATAGGTTTGTAGGGCTGTAACATGAGATGACAGTGACAGCAGAATTTCTATTGAAAGTAGCAATGAGTATTCTAGGATTAATTGCTTCTACAGCATTTAAAGACTTGTGTGCTTTTGGACTGAGTAGTATGCCAACACCTCGTTACTGATGAACTGTTTGTAGCTTTTTCAGCTGAAGATCTTATCCTTTGTTAAACCGATGTTAAACTTTTTCAGCTGAAGATGTTATCTCACCCATCCTTTTTTCATGTCATGATGTTTGATGGTTACATCATCGTGATAGATGTTCTTGGAGACAAATGATGTCTGTGTTCTGTTCCTGAGCTAGAGCAGTCAATTGTCCCATCTTTTCATTTGAGCTCAGAGAATGGCAGTTGAGTGTAGAAAAGTGCTTTCTGCACTTCAAAATCCAGATATCCTTTGAAGAAGTATTTTTGGTCAGTAGCATTCTTTTCGATCCCAGCCTAACTTCCCACTGGGGGATGCACTCCTCGTTGTCCCATGCGACGATTGATGTGGTATGAAGAATTTGAATTACTAGTCATGGTGTTTTTCTGTTGCATTCACACTTCCAGAGGGAGTATGAGTCAGTGCTAGTGGTTGCAACTTCTACTAACAACTGCAGTGTTCTACTAACTAGAATTGGTTTATCCATGCCTTTGTGGTTGACTGTGTTGTTCATCATCCACCATTAATCACTATAAATCAAGCCAAAGCAAGGTACCCGCGGGGTCTTAAAAACTTGAAAAAGTCTTAAATTTACTATTAGAAAATTAAGGCCTTGAAAAAGTATTGGATTTCGTTTGCAGGTCTTAAATTTTGTGCATCAAGTATTATTTTCCACCTCTCTTATTTTCAGTCCCACAAACAAACAGTATTCCGTTTCTCGTGGTTAATGTGTTCCGCCCAATCAGAAGTGGCTGCTCTGTCACGATCAGGGATGAGAATTTTCCGCTGATCGGTGGATTTCTGACTTTTTCAGACCAAAATGATCGTTTTTGAGATCGATGTAAATCTGTTGAGAAATTTTCGGGGGGGATGATTAATGATTTGTGGTCACCTTGTAACGCAGACATCCTAAGTCTCCCTGAACTTCCGGGAGTCTCCTGCATATTGATAGAAGCGAGCAAGAGCGTGCGCGCGCAACATTAAGGTCTGCATCATCTTAGAATGTGTGCGCGCGAGGGAGACTGTGTGCAGTGTTGCCAGATACTGCTGACATTTTCCATCCCAAAATATGTTCAAAACTCGCCAAAATGCACTTAAAACCGCCCAATCTGGCAACACTGCCTGTGTGCCTGTTCATGTAGCACATGCCAGACAAAGAGCATCCTGATTGGGTTACTCAGCAAAATAAGCCAATCAGCTTTCAGTGTGGGCGGGCTTTTATCCCTTTTCTCGAGGACCGAAGTTTTCAGTTGAGTCAGTGCAGCCTACAGGATCGGCATGGCAGAGAGAGAGAGAGAGAGAGAGAGAGAGAGAGCGCCCCAAAAAACCAAAGTACAAAACCCACTTCAGCTCAGATTACACAAAAGAATCTCCCTGTCTAATAAGAGTAAAAAAATAATGACAGTTTCGCGCGATGTACTGTTTACAACAGCATTGCCCATGGTGGCTTAAATGATTGTAAAGGACATGTTGAGGTGAGGAGTGTCACTTCATGTGCATTATATTTAGGTCTACAACAGGCTGGCATGAAAAGACCAAACTTATTGAAGATTTCCGTAAAGTAACAATTTATGAATATACATCATATATATCACATATATATCTCAAATAAACGTCATATATAAGTGTGTATCTTTTATAAATGGGGTTAGCTTATCTAATGTAGCATGCTGGGGAGAATCATAGTATCATATCTATATTTCTGATAAAATTTTAGGTATGATACTATGTATAACTCTCCTACTTATTGCTCATTTCATAGGGGGACGGGGGGGATTGCTGGCATGAGCCGCGCGGGAGCATCTGCCCAAATTTTTTAGGCCGAGATGAACTTATAGTTTTTGATTTAAAAAAATTCCAATATGTAATGCCCATTGTACATGCCTGTTCTTTAATTCAAAATCACCATCTTGATCTTCAAATTGACCATATGGTATATGTATTACATTACACAACATCCTGTCCAGATAAAACCTAGTTAGTACACACAACAGTTGAAAGGGAAGTGATAAGTGATGTTGAATGTTGCCTGCTTAATATGCAAGACCTCCTGCGACCATGATAACATCAGAAGAAAGCTTAAGAGAATTATATGATAGAACTTTTTTCTGGTTTGCACTTCATTTTAAAGGATTAGAGTATTCAAAGACATGAATAGCAAAAATGCAGAAATATAATACTGTAGAGCTCGTTTATATTAAAAGGTGCATTGATTTTTTGAAATCATCAAATGTGAATTGATTAAAAACAAGTCTCTTGTACCATATTAATCATTTTCACCTGGTAGTCCACCAAGAAGGGGAATTTATTTCCAAATAAATTGCAACTTTTTGCTGATAAAATTAATGGTTTTGGGGTAAAAAAAAAAAAACATAGCCAAAAATCATTAGCCCCTGAAACCCCTGGGCCCCGCCCCCCTGAGCCATGGGCCCCGCCCCGTTTTTTTTCAGACTTTTTAAATATTTTTCATTCTCATCCCTGGCTGTAGCAATATTGTTGTAATAAAACCGCACAGGGGTGCACCCCCAGATGTGTGCATGTTTGCGTACACTCTTTGCACCATTATTGTTATGTTGTGTTATGTTGAGAGATTGCAGCTGATATTTGTAGAGCTTATTGTTCATTAAAGTTATTTATAAGCTTGATTTGATTGATTTATTTTCTGATATTTCATTCATATGCATGCCAGGAAAGGTGCGATGTTGGTCTTAAATTTCCTTTACAGTGGTCTTAAAAATGTCTTAAAAAGTCTTAAATTTCAGATTCAAAATCCTGGGGGTACCCTGCAAAGGATCAATTTATTAATATTTGCCCATCAGTGCAACTGGAGAGCTGCTGCCTCCTCCAGGTTTTTTTGTCACTGAGGTTTGCTCCTCTGAGGTGATTTAAGATTTTATCTGGCTCCTACCCTTTGACTGGTCTGGCTTGGTTGAACCTACTAGGACATGAACTCTTGTCAGCATAGCTCTCCGGGTTGCAGGAGCACACAAGCCACTCCACCAAGTCAAGGTACTTAATTATGGAACAACATTGTTTTGGATCCATTGATCCATAACAGTTCTTTTGAAGGGGATCTCAATCAATGGTAAGGGGTACAATGGGGCTTTTGGGGTGGCTGATGAGTTCACCAGCTGACATTTGCAACATGCCTTGCACCACTTGCAAACATCACCACGAATGCCTGACTGACAGAAATAGCCCATGAAATGGTTCAATGTTTTCTTCTGACCTAAATGTCATGGGATTATGATGAGCTGCATGGAATAAAGTTCCCGACGGCTGTTCGTGACCAACAAGTGGATCACAAGTGGAGTTTAATCTCCTGTTTGAGTGTCCTGCATCATTGGATATAACCTACATTTAAGAACTGAAAAGTATGGGTAGGAGAGTGCAAAGGTATGCTAGGCCAGGGGTCACCAAACTTTTTTCTCTGGGGGCCGCATTGTCGTTCCTGACTGTGATGGGGGGCCGGGGTCGGGTCAGCTATATAACATGGAATTGTATGACCCAGACAAATATGACCACCAGCAGGCCTCATTGTGTAGTAGAGATTACTAGCCTGGCACAGCCATCCACACTACTATATCCACACTTGATTCCTGGCACATATTTGTTTATATTTACTAGTGGTTTGCAAAAGTAGTAATCAAGTCTTCACACTTTGTTTTAATTTGAAATACCACAGATTCCATTTATTTATTTTCTAATAAAAATAACATCAAAGCTGTCAAGGTAAGAAACATCTGCCTAGTTGAGGTGATTGACACTGGCAAAGGTGAGTGGAAAATTATAAATTGTAGGTCGGCCTGTTGATATTATTAATAATATTAATAATAATTGTGCAGCACTTACTAAAGGTCAAATAAATAGGCCTATAAAATAAATACATTTAAAAAAAACAGTGAAATTATAATATGAGCAATAGATCACAGCAGTTGTGCTGTGTCCTGCACGTCATTGCTCTCATCCATGGCCAAAGCAAAAAACTCGAATTCTGACGCTTTCTCATTCATCTGGTCATACACGTTGTCCCCCAAATCTTCGGTTCACCTGGTCATAGTAGGTGCGGAGAGACTCACCGCGTTGAGCGCATCCTTCTTGTCAGGACACACCTCCTCGTCCACAGCAAGCATGCATACTTTAACAGTCCCCATCAGTAAATGGCTTTCCATGGGTAGCTAGTAGGTGAGCTACCTTATAGCTAGCTCAGACAGCAGCCTGGTTGATCTGGGTTTGGTGAAGGAATACATTCTGCTGTGCAGCCAGTCCGCATTTCATCCTCCGAATCCTGTCTTCTCTTTTTTGCCCTCACAAACTAGCATACTCTTTGTGGCGGGTTTTGTAGTGGCGACACAGATTATATTCTTTGAAAACCAACACACTTTCTTTACATACAAGACAAACTGCACGGTCTTTACGCTGAACGAAAAAATAATCAGTGGTCCACTGTTCTTTAAAAACTCTGCACACTCTGTCAGCTTTTCGCTTACCGCTAGCCATTTTGCTGTCCTGAACACTGACAGTTCTCTGCACGTGCGCTGCCTGTCACTGCTTGATCGCGAGCATATGACGAAAATTCGGAAAATATGAATAGTTCATTTTATAACTAAATATCAATTTTAATTGATAAAATCAACAAAATACAAGATGCAGACATGTTGTTATTTGCCAAAAAGCAATTTAAAAAAATAGGTCATGACCACTTTTGGGGATTGCTTCATAGGGCCGGTTCAAGTGGTGGGGGGCAGAGGGGCTGGGGGGCCGGTCAAAGGGGGGTGGCGGGCCGGAGTCGGCCCGCGGGCCGTAGTTTGATGACCCCTGGGCTAGACAGATGGCACTTGGTCAAAAGCGTGCCTTAGGGTTTCATCTTGTGACTGCTCAGATGGGAAATGCCAGAAGGAAATCCCTTTGCAGAGTAGAGGGATGGAACCCTCTCCACCCTTTCTGTCCCCTTGATGTAGAGCTGACACAGATGGCCCTGGGACTGCCTCCACAGGTAATGCTACTGGAATCCCCCCCAAGTTTTGCTGCAGCAGGACCCAACCACAAATAAACGTTTTACTAATATTTTAAACCCTGGTCAATTTATCCCCAAGATTAGCGGATAGGTGAGGCAAGGGCTAATCGCTGCCTTAACACTATGCTTTTTGCCCTTAAATTGGATGGTGACATGCACCAGTGGATATTTGTGAACATCCCTATTTATACACCTCATCTTCACCAATTTTGCATTTCTCAATGCCTCACATTGACTCAAGCTTTGATGAACTGGGGTCTGATTACAACCTGAGTCCACCAAGGCTTGATGTGTACTCCCTTGAATACTGACTGCCATGCTGTATACTCCTGCTTGATTGGGGGAAGCCTGAGGTGCATCAGGAATGAAGATCAAAATCTCCATCTCCTTAAGGGGATGCTGATCGCTGAAATGCCCAGCTTTCCCACCACATCTTACAGATCTGCCCAGGCTTTGTCCTAAGTCCTGGCGGGCATGGATGGTTTCAACTGTTGAGAGAGAGAGAGAGAGAGAGAGAGAGAGAGTAGGAGTTAGTGGCAGCATTGGCATGGAGGGACACAGGCTTGTGGAGCAGGCTTTTGGGGGATTTGGCCCCGTTTTAGGGGTAATAATAATAATAATAATAAGTTCAATTTAGGGCGGCATGGTGGTATAGTGGTTAGCGCTGTTGCCTCACAGCAAGAAGATCCGGGTTCGAGCCCCGTGGCCGGCGAGGGCCTTTCTGTGCGGAGTTTGCATGTTCTCCCCGTGTCCGCGTGGGTTTCCTCCGGGTGCTCCGGTTTCCCCCACAGTCCAAAGACATGCAGGTTAGGTTAACTGGTGACTCTAAATTGACCGTAGGTGTGAATGTGAGTGTGAATGGTTGTCTGTGTCTATGTGTCAGCCTTGTGATGACCTGGCGACTTGTCCAGGGTGTACCCCGCCTTTCGCCCATAGTCAGCTGGGATAGGCTCCAGCTTGCCTGCGACCCTGTAGAACAGGATAAAGCGGCTAGAGATAATGAGATGAGATGAGTTCAATTTATATAGTGCCTTTCACAAACCCAAGGACGCTTTACAAAAGAGTTACCACCAAAAAAAAAAATAGGAAGAATAGTGTGAGGTAAAGAGAAAAGTTTTCAAGTTGGCTTTGAAGGAAGAGAGTGTGGAACAGTCACGAAGCGATTGTGGTAACGAATTCCAAAGTTTAGGAGCAGCAACACTAAATGATCTGCCACCCATAGATGCCAATTTAAAATGAGGAACAGTCAGAAGTCCACAGACAGAAGATCTAAGGGAGTGGGAGGGACAGTACAAATGAATTAGCTCACAGAGATAGGAAGGAGCGAAACCATGAAGAGCTTTATAGGCTAACAGCAAGATTTTGTATTTGATCCAGGAGATAACTGGCAACCAATGCAGTTGCTGTAAAACAGGAGTGATGTGAGCAGTGCGCTTGGTGAGTGTGAGGATTCTTGCTGCTGAGTTTTGGATGTACTGCAGGCGATTGAGCAATGTGGCAGGAAGACCATAAAACAGAGAATTGCAATAGTCAAGACGAGAAAGAATAAATGCATTGACCAACATATTGGCATCAGTTTCCAAAAGAAAAGGGCGGAGACGAGCAATATTGCGGAGGTGAAAGAAAGCATTCTTAGTAATTAGTTTAAGATGGGGTTCAAACGTAAGGGTGGAGTCAAAGATAACTCCAAGGGTTTTTATAACTTGGGAAGGATGAATAGACACACCATCTACATCAATAGTAAAGCTGGAGAAATTCTGAACCTGTCTTTTGGTACCTACTAATAGAACCTCCGTTTTGCCAGCATTAAGTTTAAGGCAGTTCTTATACAGCCATTGCTTAAGGTCAGTGATGCAAGACCTTAGCAGCTGAATAGAGGCTATGGAAGGGGTGATAGTGATGTAGATTTGAATATCATCAGCATAACAATGAAAGTTAAGGCCATGGTTATGAATAATCTGGCCTATAGGAGAAACATATAATATAAAAAGAAGAGGACCAAGGACAGAACCCTGAGGCACACCTTGAGCAACAGTAGCAGTGGATGATTTATGAACACCAATAGAAATAAACTGTTGCCTGTTTGCTAGATATGACTGAAACCAGGATAAAGCTAAGCCAGTAATACCAAAAGAAGATAGTCTGGAAATGAGTCTCTCATGATGTACGGTGTCAAAGGCGGCTGTGAGGTCCAAGAGAACAAGGACATTGAGATGACCAGCATCAGTTGAGAGCAGGAGGTCATTAACAACTCTCAAGAGAGCAGATTCAGTGCTATGCATATTACGAAAGCCTGACTGAAAGGGTTCATAGAGATCATTTTGAGCAAGGAAAGTATGAAGCTGAGAGGCTACAACTCTCTCCATTACTTTAGCTAAAAAAGGGAGATTTGAAATGGGTCTGTAATTGGACAGTGAAAGAGAATCTAGACCAGGTTTCTTTAGTATTGGTGTAACTCACTACGTTTACATGCACATAGAGAGAATCGAATTTCTGCCGTTGCTCGACTGAAATTGAAGTTCAAAATGCCATGTATACACCTTAATTCGGCTGAAATTGAACCGAACTTGATTTCTCGGAATCGAGCTGCACGACCTAGTTTATGCGATTTCTGCCGAGCTACTTTGTGCATGTATACCCTATCGAGCTAGTTGTCGAGCTACTTCCGGAAGTGACGAGTGACGAGACCACAAGCGGGAAACACAACAGCCTCGGTCGGCATGACAACAGTAGTAGCAAGCAGCAGAAGAGGTCAGGAGGAACAAACGAAGAAGAGAAAATGACGATGTAGAGCTCTCTGAAGTGTGGGTGGAGCACAGAGGACGGCAGGACAAAGCTTCTGGTACTAATAGGCTTTTTATTGTCAGACTTTTCAGTTTAACAGCCTACTTTTATTCTTGAGAGAAAAACACACACGCACGCGCTGTGTTCTAGTCCTGGGATGAGCTTTCCCCTCTGCTCTCCCTCTGCCTCCTTAAATAGGGTGCGGTTACTGGGAAGACACACAAACACAGGTTAATTACCGTCAGGTGAAGTGATTCTGCCACTCACCTTCCCTGGCTCTGCCCTCCTGTCACAGACCGGCGCTTGACCACGCCCCCACTGCCACAGGCAAGCAGAAACGTGCACTTCTGGAGCAATGAGGAGACAGAGTTCATGCTCATTCAGCTTAAGGAGTTGAATATATTAAAATTCATGGACGGGAGAAAAATGCGCAATGGAGAACACGGAACTGATAACTTTGTTTACACTCTTGAATAGCTCTTCTTCATGACGACAACCGGAAGTGTACCAACACGATGGGGCGTGTTGCGCCACCTGTGGCTCGGGTGCACAATGCACCTCACACAATAGCCCGATTTCATTGTGTGCATGTAGGATTGGATTTCTCTGGCACCCTGCTGGGACCTTCAGCTCGATTACCGACAGCAGCTCAATTTGGATGTGCATGTAAACGTAGTCACTGAAGCAATTTTGAGGGAGGTGGGAACAGTGCCTAAAGCAAAACACTGATTAATCAAATGAGCAATATAAGGGGAGATAGCAGATACACAAGATTTAAGAAGTGCAGTGGGTGCAGGGTCCAACAGACATGAGGAGGAGGAGGACTTAGTTATAATTTCCGATATTTTAAAAGAATCAACAGGAGAGAAAGCAGAGAGACAGCAGTCAGCTTTATGAGAAAGAGCTACTAGCGGGACAGAAGAATGAATTTCAGAATGAAAGTGTTGGTAAATACTGGCAATTTTATCATTGAAAAAATCCAAAAAAGCCTGACACTGAGCAGGAGAACTGGGAGTGGTTGAGGAAGGAGGCTGAAGAAGTTTATTTATTGTATTAAACAAAGTTTTGGGTCTATGATTGCCACTCTTAATGATGTTAGCAACTGTATCATCAGGAGAGGAAACCTCAGCAAATTTACAAAAAGAAGAAAGGAGAGAGGCAGAGAAAGAATGCACATCAATAGAAGAAAGATTACAGAAAGAGACAGTAGAACGCAGAGGAAGTTTAGAAGGTGGCACACTGAGACAACACTCAATCAACCTGTGGTCAGTAAAACCTACATCAGAACCCGATACAGACACAATTTTTGTACCAGTAGAGCAAAGCAAGTCAAGTATATGACCATGATTATGTGTTGGAAAGTCAACATGCTGAGTTAAACCAAAACATTCAAAGACAGTCAAGAGCTCCTCAGTAAGGGAGCAACTAATGTCAACCTGAATATTAAAGTCACCCAGAAGAATGATGGCAGGACAGACAGATGAGGCTACAGTTAGCAGTTCATTCAGTTCAGACAGAAAGAGAGATGGCGATGATTTGGGAGGTCAATAGATTAAGAGCAGCAACATCGGTGTGGGAGTGGAGGTTTTCAAAGCCAGATATTCACAAGATGTAACATCATGAAAAACAATCTCTTTAAGTTTCAAACCACATCGGAAAACTGCAGCTAGACCTCCACCCTTCCCTGTGAGACGGGGCTTTGAAAAATATGTGTATCCAGATGGAGAAGACATATTTAAATGTAAATAGTCCTCAGCCTGTTGCCATGTTTCCACCAGCAGAAGTATGTCCAGGGTCTTTTGGATAATCAGGTCATTAATGAGTGATGCTTTGTTGGTGATGGAGCGGGAGTTTAAAAGGCCAATCTTCGCAGGAAACACAGGTGACAATCCAGAGACAGCAGAACCTTGCAGTTTCCCAAGTGAGCGAAGAACACCGTGATTAACTCCATGAGCGTTCTTGTTGACCTTGGCAATCCGATTGTGAGTCCATATGATGGGTATGGAAGACTCCGAAGCATAATGAGCAGGCGGAGAGCGGTGAATATACCGAGGGCGGCGCGCGATTCCAATAGAACAGCACAGTTTAAATGCCGCGGAATCCAAGCGGTGCCACACACTAAGGCTTTTTAATTCCTCCGGCGAGTAGGTGTAAAACATGGGTAAAAGCTGGGCCACAAAACCAACACCCAGACCCACAGTCATGATCCAAAAACAGATGGACAGACACAGTCCAATGTAAGGTGCAAAGCCACCTTAGCCTAACACCGCTCATAAACGTAGCCAAAACACCAGCGGTTCCACACCCAGAGTACAGTGCAAGGAAGCAATTTGACTAACCAGCACATAAAACAGACAACAGCATGGTGAAAGGTGGAAACTCACTCACCACTGCTGAAGTCAAGCGGGTGGAAAGAAAATGGGGGCTCGCAGGTGGGTTAGCAACAGGTGATTGCAACAAGCCGGTGTCAAAACCGAACAAGAAGAGTCCAAAATTAACCAAAAAAGAGAAAAAAATGGATAAGACGTTGCCAAAAAATCAGAAGCACAAATTAAAGAGAAAAAAAAGAAGAAAAACACCGGGGAGAAGAGGCAGCAAACTCGCGCACTATGTACTCTCAACCGGAAACACGCAACCGGGTAGGGGAGGACCAATAACACAGAGGAGATGGAAGAGAGAAAAAGAGAAGCGACAGGCATGCCTGCTCCCAGATACACTGCCAGATGGTCCTCTACCAGCTGAACTGCCATCTCCAGTGATGCCTCATGGTGGGACTGAACCTAGGCTGATGTTCCTCCCGGCAGTCAAACAACAAATTGCTTCAGTGTCACTGGATCAATGATGTCATTGATGTAGCAGTCTTCTGTCAGTAGCCACTGTCACCAGGCGTCTCTGAGCTATTGGGTGAAGGTAAATGGGCAGCTGATGTCACTGTATGTCGGGGCACTGAAGCACTAATGTAGTCCTGGAGTGCGGCCGACTAGTTGCATTATAGCCCACTTCAGATCCAGGTACAACAGCAGGTTGGTGGCTAGGAGTTGTTGAGCTGTGAACTTGGCTTCCTCCAACAGGAGTGGCAATAGCTACAAAAGACTGTGGGTCATCCTGTGGACCCAGCTTGAGCAGTACAATGTGTGGTTTGGCTGCAGCATCTGCAGGAGTGGCTGCTGTAATACCCACTAGCTGGACCAGGCTCTGGCTTGCCTGCCAGTCCGCTGCCTGGGCCTGGAGCAGAGACTGGAAGTGCTGCTCTTGCTCTGTGCACAGCGCAACAAGGGTCTGATGTTGAGCTTGATAGTTACTGATGAGGGTCTGGAGGATCTTGGAGTCTAGTGCGGACTTCATAATGGTGCTTTCTCTCCACTCCTGGGTTTCGCCACCAGTGTAACACTCTTGCAGCTTAGGGAATGAGGAAATGGGAAACCGGTGTGATAGCTCAAGCTGTGCTTTATTTTAGTCTGCGTTTCAGTGACTTTATTTTCGCTCTTTGCACTTTAGACACACGCGCACATGCATGCACACACAAGGCGCTGGGCTGCTCAGCTCTCTCTCTAGTTAATGGCTTCTTTTCTGCGCAAGAGACACACATAAAATGTCAGTACTCAGACACAGGTGAAACTCATCACATTATCTGCTGGTTCTTACTGACTCCTTACCGCCCACAGCCAATTCCCAATCATGCCCCTGCTGCCACACCCTGTAAAGCTGATGGATGTGCTATTGATGCTATTTCCTCAGAAGTTGTCATGGCTAGCTGGATGCACTATCCGCCAGGCTGGCTATTGGCGGTAGCCAGCATTTTAGAGAGCTGCATTTTAGGGGTCAACACTGTTGAATGTGACAGAAAATAACGCAGCTATCTAATCTTTAAATGTCTCAAGAACTGTGCTGGCTAGAGACTTGCAGTTTTTGGTCCAGAAGTGTAGCATTCTATCATTTGAATGAGTGCTTCATATTCCGTTCAGAAGCTTTTTATTCAAGTCTTGAATTGTGCTGCCTTTATGGAGACTTTATAGAACTAGAAGGGTACACAGTAGAGTGCATACGTCTGCTAAGCCATATATTGTCAACATCAAAATAAAGTCACTTGAACCTAGGATAATACTAAAGTTGTACACAAAATTTCCTCAAGATCTGTTCACTACTTTTTGAGTTACACTGAGAACAGGAAAAAAAAATCCTTGATCCGCATAGGGGAGAGCGGGGTAAGATGAGCCACTTTTTACATTTTTCATCATAACTACATGTTAAAGCCATTTTTGCTTCCAGTCTACACACCATACCAAATTTCAAAGTGTACTGTTACTATCTGAGCAAAAAATAATTGATAAGCTCTTATGGTTAGAGTGATATTACCTCTTGAAAAAAAAATGTCAAGTGGCTCAACTTACCCCATGCACGGGGTAAGATGAGCCACTGTGTGGGGTAAATTGAGCCAACACAAAACATGTTAGGTTAACAAAGTAAACAACTTTTATTATTAGAAATGCAATCAGTGAATCAAGTCAATCAAGTGGGGGATAGGGCCGTTGCATAGAGAAGGGGAGATGAAGAGAGAGGTGATAGAACGAGATGGGATAGGGAGGGATAGATAGATGGATAGAGAGAGAGAGATATGCATAGATAGATAGAAAGAGGGATGGTTAGAGAGGGAATGAGAGATATACTATATTATAGAAATGACTAAAACAGTAGAACAGTGCCAAAAAATCTTATTTCTTTCAGTAGGTTAAAACATTGCTAAAACATGCAGCAATCATTCCATCAATCATTTCATCATTATTCAATGTTCCAAGCGTTCAAATTGCAAGGGAACACCATTTGCCTCTCCCTCCGTGCTGTCCCCCCAACAGTAAAGGGGTGGGGCAATTTTTTCACAATATCCTGTCTTGACAGGACAGCCTTATCTTTCTCTTTGAAGACAAAGGTCGGCTTTCTTGCAGAGCCATGGCATGACCGGCTTCTTTTGACAAATCTTGCCTCTATTTCGAAGACATCCAATTTGATTATCTGGCCAATGAAGAAATGCACTTTCTTCTTCCCCGTGAATTTTGCCACAACATAATCCCCCACATCTAACAACTGGTCTTCCTCATCTGATGTCATATATATATATATATATATATATATATATATATATATATATATATATATATAATGTTGTTGTCATATATGACCAGTAAATGTGAAAACTTAAGTGTCATCCATATTGGGTAAGCTCAGCCACCAATGGGGTAAGTTGAGCCAGTGGCTCAACTTGCCCCACATCTAATGGCTCGTCTTACCCCGTGGCCACCATTTTGTAGAAAAATGCTAATAAAGGGGATTAGGCTAATCAAAATTATTTTTATTAGCATTCATATCATAGCTTAGAAAGCCACTAACTTAACCCTAATGTGTCTAAATATTATTCTACTTTTGTCTTCTCTAAATCATCTTCACTGTGGACAAACATGGAATTGACTTAGAAAGCACAAAAACACATTTTTATAAATATCTCCCTCACCTAGTTTGACATGTGGTGCTCCTCTCCACAAGTGTAAGTAAATGGTCCCGCCCCCCTTTGAATGTGGTCACATGATCACATTTGTTTACTGTTTCTTAGAAACAGGGGGTGGCTCATCTTACCCTCTGGCTCATCTTACCCTGCTCTCCCCTACATATCTGGATCCATATACATATCTGGATTTGCATCAAAGTCTAATCAATTGTTCCTTGGCCCGTGGTTCATTTTTTTTCTCAAAATATCATCAAAATCCATTCAATACATTTTGAGTTATGTTGGGAACAGGCAAACAAACAAAAGGAGGCGAAACCATAATGTTCTCCAACAAAGTTGGTGAAGGTAATAAATCCATGATTGTAAATCCACCATTGAAATCTACCAGTGTGATTATCCATTTTTCCTTGTTAACATAGAATTGCAAAGGGATTTTGATAGCTTGGTAGGCATTGAAACAGCGACACCATGAATTTATATGTCTCACCAGGCAAAAAGGAAGTGTCTTATAAATTTTCCAGGCATTGCTTAATATAGCTCAAAATTCACAGGTTATTGGTTATGATGATTATGGTGATATCCAAATGCCCAGAGTGACACCCTGGTATAGTGCCACCAGTTGGCAACAGAAAGAGTGACTTTTTCATCCATCTTGGTTCTCCTCCTCCTAGACGATTCATCAGATTCATGTCAGACTAGATATATATAGGTGTATTTGGGTAATTGAGTGATCAATCTCATTAAATCAGTCTCATATTAAATTTGAAGGTTAATAATTAAATTAAATCAGTCTCATTTGAATTGTTTAAATTGAATCATTCAAAGTGAATCATTCAAGTGAATCATTCAAGTGAATCACTCCAGTGAATCACTCCAGTGAATCACTCAAGTGAATCATTCAAGTGAATCATTTAAGTGAATTGTACCGTTAATTTTGGTGCTTAATAATAAATTACAAAACAGCCAAATTACGGTATATTCCAAATTATTATGATCACTTACCGTATTACATAACTTATATGGACCTTTCTGAATTCTTTGGAGATTGGGCAACCTCGAGTATATTATTGGAACACAAATAAAACACACAGTTTCAATGATAAATGAATTTATTATAACAAAGATAAAAATGGATAATAGCAGATGGAATATATACAAACGGTGAGGTGTGTGTGTGTGTGTGTGTGGGTATGAGAGGCCTTGTGTGGGTGTGGCCCACACAAGACAATTAGCTTTGTGTAGCTAACTCCACGTGTGTTTGTGGGGGAGGAGTTGACCATGTGGTGAAGGCCTAGATTAACCTCATGTGGCTAAGCTAAGACAAAGGAATGCTAGCTAGCATGTGTTTGTGTATGTAAGCAACTGATTAGCTTTGTGTGCTAACTAGACAAAGGAAAGAACAAAGGAACATGTGCTTTTGAGGCCGTGTGTAAGGCCTAAACGTCCTTTGGGGACAATACCATTATCTCTGGATGTTAATAAGATTAGAAGAATTAGCCGTGGCAGCTAATCCACTAGCTTTATAACATTACCAAATTCACTGAAATCTTGATGCGGTTAAGATATATAATAAGAGAATTAAATGTTAGTAGGAATAAAGAGAAGCATGCACAGCCTATCTATTAAACAATTGAGAGAACATAGAACAAAATAAATCAGCACGCTGCGTGTTTAACAGTGTAACAAATAAACCTGGGTTTAAATTCACACTACTTCAATAAAAGCTAAATTCCTAAAGACTGATCTTTATTTATGCCCAAAATTTGCCAGTCTTACTTCCGTACCCCGCTTCTACGTGAGATTATGAGAGTACTTGGAGAAGTTGAGTTTCACAGAGGCCCGTGGAGCACGTCTGTGGAAAGCAGAGAATTCTTGATCCGGCGCTTCGTGGCTCGTGGGAAGAAAAACTCTGATTAAAACAATGTGCACAGCGCTTTGTTAAAAAAAGGGTCCAGCCACTCTTTTAACTTTGAATTAAACCGCGTTTGGGTGGCAGTCGTGACGTCACTTCTAATACGAATAAACCAGTTGTAACTCAGGTTGAGTTTAAAGATTGCGCGACTCTGGAGTTTACCTTGGCCAAGGGTAAGAAAGAAATCGCGCTACATCGTGGATCTTGCAAGAAAGAGGTGTTTTAAATTTGCTCGGGTGAGCATTCTCTGTGTGCGCAGACCGCTGGTCCCGCGACGGAAAGAGGAAGAGCGGAAGTGTCGTTCCATTATTTATGTCTTCATACAGGACGTGGTGGTGGTGATCCCGCCCCGGCGTGACGCAGGCCAACGCGGAAGTGGGCTGATGGGAAATGTAGTTTCAAAAAGGGACTGTACCTACAATCCCCCTTTTGGTCTCAGGGGTATAATGGAGTCGTAGCACTGAGAGCATAGTACCGTACAGTCTGCATGTCCGTAGTCCTTGAGGTAGCCTTGCTCTGCACAGTCCATGGTGTCCTGCGAAAACTTGTGAGTTCCAGTAAGACAGTTGGAGGCAGAGGCATTTTGGGCATATAATCACTATAGGCATTTTGGGCATATAATCACTCTAGCTAACTAGGTCAACATCACATCTAAAAAAAAATTAAACATGAAACATGTAGTGTTTAATTTCCTATGCAAAAAAGAAAAACAAGAAAAGAGAAGAAATGAAGGAAAGAAAGAAGTATTATGTTAGGGTTTTGAACCTGGTTCATTGGTGTGATAATTCAGCAAACCCCTACTAGGCCACCAGGGGGATGACTCAAGTGCAGAGGCGTGAGGCGGAAGTAGAAAAGTATCAAAAAGTTTATTAACAATATTTACAGTCCAAACAAAAATATAATCCAAAAAACGCTCAGAAGATGAAGGGAAAAATAAAATATCCAAAAGGTCAAAGTTAAATACAAAAGCAAAAAACTAGAAAAGAAAAGGCAAAATACCAACGCTGAGAAGATCAAAAAACAGTAAACACAAAGTCCAAAAAGTCCAAAACGAAAAGCAAAGTGCAAAACCAAAGAGACAACGGCAAGGAACACAGAACAGAGGTAACTGGAGCTCAACATAACAGCACAAAGACTCCGTGACAAGAGGACTGAACTCAGGGGGTATAAATACACAAAATAAATTGGAAACAGGTGACACTAATGAAAACAGGCAATCAACACCAACACAGGACACAGTGGCGACCTCTAGAGGCCAAAACAAACATAGACAAAAAACAGGAAATAACAGCAGCCTCTAGAGGCCAAAACAGTCCCAGTCCTAACAGGACCCCCCCCTCTAGGAGCATCTCCTGATGTTCCCAGGGCGATCCGGATGGGCCGAATGGAAGTCCCGACACAGTTCTTTATCTAAGACGTCCCGAGCGGGAACCCAGCAGCGCTCCTCAGGACCATAGCCCTCCCAGTCCACAAGATATTGCAGCCCGCTGCAGACCCGGCGGGAGTCAAGCAGGCGATGCACGGTGAACACAGTCTGACCCTGGAAGATGCGGGGGGTGGGGGGTTCCGAGGGGTAGGGGCATACGTGGACATCAGTACGGGCTGCAACAGGGAAACATGGAATGTGGGGTTGATCCTCAGAGTCCGGGGCAACTGGAGCCGGTAGGCGACAGGGTTCACCCTGCGCACCACCTTGAAGGGGCCAATGTAGTGAGGAGCAAGCTTGCGGTTCTCCACCTGCAGCGGAAGGTCCTTAGTGGACAGCCAAACCCGCTGCCCAGGGCGGAAAGCGTGGGCAGGTCTTCTATGGCGGTTGGCCTGAGTCTGGTTGGTTCTGGAGGTCTGGATGAGGGTCTTCCTGACCTTGCTCCAGGTCTTGCAACACCGTCTCACATATTGGTTGACTGAGGGCACCCCCGCGTCCTCCTCCTGGTCCGGGAACAGAGGTGGCTGGAACCCGAATTGGCACTGGAATGGCGACAGCTTGGTAGCCGATGACTGCAGGGTGTTGTGGGCGTACTCTGCCCATGGCAGCCAGGTGCTCCACGATGTCAGGTTATCCATAGCCAGGCCTCGCAGGGTGGTTTCCAGGTCCTGGTTGAGCCTCTCCGTCTGACCATTGGACTGTGGGTGAAACCCAGAGGAGAGGCTGGTAGAGGCTCCGATGACCTTGCAGAACCCGTGCCACACTCGGGAGGAGAACTGGGGCCCTCGGTCTGAGACGATGTCCTGTGGGAGACCAAAGACTCGGAAGACATGATTAAAAATAAAAGTTAGGCTGTTTCAAGAGCAGAAGGGAGTTTGCACAGTGGCATGAAGCGGCAGGCCTTCGAGAATCTGTCGACTGTAACCAAAATAACAGTGTTACCTTGAGACTCAGGGAGACCCGTGATGAAGTCGACTGCCACGTGGGACCAGGGACGCCGGGGAATGGTCAGAGGATGCAGGAGACCCTGGGGACGCTGTCACGGGTTCTTGGTTCTGGTGCAGACCTCACAGGACAGGACAAATTACCTTACTTCCTTCTCCATGTTAGGCCACCAGAAGCGTCTTTTCAGGAAGTCCAGGGTCCTCCGAGCTCCCGGGTGGGCGGTGAGAGGGGAAGAGTGACCCCACTGGAGAACCTTGGCCCGGGCTTGATGTGGGACGTACCAGAGGCCCGGTGGCCCCGTCCCAGGACCGGGGTCCTGGCATTGGGCTCGTCGGACGGCCTCCTCAATACCCCAGCAGACAGGGGCCACAATCCGGGACACAGGGATAATAGGCCCGACTTCACTCTCCCTGTTAGTGGCAGAGAACAGCCTGGACAGTGCGTCAGGTTTGGTGTTCTTGGAGCCGGGGCGGTACGAGAGGGTGAAGTCAAACCAACTGAAAAACAGGGCCCACCTAGCCTGTCGTGGGTTCAGTCTCTTGGCTTGCTGGAGGTACTCCAGGTTCTTGTGGTCCATCCAAACCAGGAATGGATGTTGTGCTCTCTCCAGCCAGTGCCTCCACTCCTCAAGGGCCAATTTGACCGCTAGCAGTTCTCGATCCCCCACATTGTACCGGGACTCCGCAGGAGACAGGCGGTGGGAGAAGTAAGTGCAGGGGTGCAGCTTTCCTTCCGAATGTTGAGAGAGCACCGCGCCGACACCACTGTCCGAGGCGTCCACCTCCACGGTGAATAGTTGGGAGGTGTCCGGGAGGACCAGAATGGGTGCCGTGCAGAAGTGGTCCTTGAGGTCTTTGAACGCCTTTTCCGCCTGAGGAGACCAGACATAAGATCCACCTGTCCCTTTGGTGAGGTCCGACATGGGTGCTGCTACAGAACTAAAGTTCCTGATAAACTTGCGGTAGAAGTTAGCAAATCCTAAGAACCGCTGAACCTCTTTGACGGACTTGGGAGTGGGCCAGTCCCGGATGGCCAGGGTCTTGGCTGGGTCCATTTGGAGTTGGCCTGTCTGTACAATAAAACCCAGAAAGGAGACCTCGGAAACATGAAATTTGCATTTCTGGGCCTTGGCGAACAGATTGTTCTGTAGCAGCCTCTGGAGAACCTGGCGGACATGGTGGCAGTGCTCCTGCACGGTCTTGGAAAAGATAAGGATGTCGTCGAGGTAGACAAAAACATACAGGTTAATCATGTCCCTCAAGACGTCGTTGATTAGGGCCTGAAAAACAGCTGGTGCATTGGTGAGTCCGAAGGGCATCACCTGGTATTCGTAGTGCCCAGACAGGGTATTAAAGGCAGTCTTCCACTCGTCTCCCTGTCGGATAGGCATGAGGTGGTATGCGTTCCGTAGGTCCAACTTGGTGAAGACGGTGGCGCCTTGGAGCAGGTCGAAAGCTGTGGACATCAGCGGAAGGGGATATCGGTTGCGCACAGTGATCTTGTTCAGGCCCCTGTAGTCAATACATGGTCGGAGCCCCCCATCCTTCTTGCCGACAAAGAAGAAGCCGGCACCAGCAGGTGAGGTGGAGGGTCGAATGAACCCAGAGACCAGGGCGTCTTTGAGGTATTCCTCCATGGCCTTGCGTTCTGGCTGAGAGAGGGAAAACAGTCTGCCACGAGGAGGGGTAGTCCCAGGGAGCAAGTCGATGGCACAGTCGTAGGCCCGGTGCGGAGGAAGAACGGTGGCCCTGCTCTTGCTGAAGACCTCCTTGAGATCCCAGTACTCTGTGGGAACTTGAGATAACTCGGTGAGATCAGGGGGCTCGGCAGGTGACACAGGAGAGCTAGAGAGCAGACAAGAGGCATGGCATGCAGGGCCCCATTCCACAACCTGGCTTGTTACCCAGTCTATGCGAGGGTTGTGGTGAGTAAGCCAAGGAAGGCCTAGAATCACTGGGAACTCAGGTGAAGGAATCAGGTGCAGGGATATTTCTTCCTTGTGACCTTGAGACTGGAGGAAAACTGGAGAAGTAACTTGGGTGACTCTTCCGTCACCTAAGGCTTGGCCATCCAGGGCAGACGCAGACAGTGGGACTTCAAGAGGTGCAGTCGGGACATTGATACTTTGGGCGAAGTGAATATCCATAAAGTTCCCAGCCACCCCTGAGTCTAACAACGCTTGACAAGAGTGGAGAGACTCACCCCAGGAGATGGAGAGTGGGATGTAGATTCCTTGGCCAGGGAGTCCGGGAGAGAGGGTAGGCCCCGTCACAACCCTCCCTCGGCTGGACGGGGCGGTCCTTTTCCCGAGAGTTCGGGACATGATGCTCGGAAGTGACCAGGCTTGCCACAGTAGATGCAGCACTTGTCCCTCTTTCTGTGCTCCCTCTCAGATGCGGAGAGGCGAGCACGACCCACTTGCATGGGTTCTGGACAGTCACTGGAGGAGGTAGACGGGCTCCAGGTAGAGGTAGGGAGGCTGGGGGGGGGGCTCAGGACTTGGCGGCATTCTCTCATCCTGTTGTCCAGACGAGTCGAATGTGAGATGAGAGTTTCGAGGTCACTTGGGCATCCAGTAGAGGCCAGGCCGTCCTTGATGGGGTCAGACAGACCATGGTGGAAGGCTGACACCAGGGCAGTCTCGTTCCATCCACTTACTGCTGCGAGCGTCTGGAACGAGATGGCGTAATCTGCGATGCTTCCTCCTTGCCGGATGGACATGAGCTTTCTGGCTGCGTCGGTACTGATGTCCGCCTGGTCGAAGACCCGAAGCATCTCTTCAGTAAATAGTTCAAAATCAGAGCACTCGGTCCCCGTCTCTGCCAGATAGCTGTTGCCCAAGCTCGTGCCTTACCAGCTAACAAGGTTATCACAAAGGCGATCTTGCGGCGATCCGTAGTGTAGGTGGTAGGCTGAAGCTCAAAGGTGAGTTGGCACTGGGTAAGGAACTCCCAGCACTCACCGTGCTTGCCGTCATACCTCTGTGGTGTAGGAAGGCTGGGTTCGCGAGGTGAAGGAGACAGTGTGGCAGGAGGCACTGGAGCAGGAGCTGGATCAGGATGAGGAGATGCAGGCAGAGGTGTCAGCTGTGCCAGGGTTTTCCCAATTTGCTGAAGCAGTTCCTCGTGACGAGCAAGGGCCTCACATTGGCTGGTGAGCGTTCGTCCATGAGCGTCCATGGTCGCTCCGAAGCGTGTCAAAGCTGCCATAATTCCCTGAAGGTTGGCCGGGTAGACAGTTGAAGCAGCCTCTGCTGAGTCGGTCATGACGGAGTCTTTCTGTTAGGGTTTTGCTGGGATTCGAACCTGTTTCGTTGGTGTGATAATCCAGCAAACCCCCACTAGGCCACCAGGGGGATGACTCAAGTGCAGAGGCGTGAGGCGGAAGTAGAAAAGTATCAAAAAGTTTATTAACAATATTTACAGTCCAAACAAAAATATAATCCAAAAAACGCTCAGAAGATGAAGGGAAAAATAAAATATCCAAAAGGTCAAAGTTAAATACAAAAGCAAAAAACTAGAAAAGAAAAGGCAAAATACCAACGCTCAGAAGATCAAAAAACAGTAAACACAAAGTCCAAAAAGTCCAAAACGAAAAGCAAAGTGCAAAACCAAAGAGACAACGGCAAGAAACACAGAACAGAGGTAACTGGAGCTCAACATAACAGCACAAAGACTCCGTGACAAGAGGACTGAACTCAGGGGGTATAAATACACAAAATAAATTGGAAACAGGTGACACTAATGAAAACAGGCAATCAACACAAAACACAGGACACAGTGGCGACCTCTAGAGGCCAAAACAAACATAGACAAAAAACAGGAAATAACAGCAGCCTCTAGAGGCCAAAACAGTCCCAGTCCTAACATATTAGTGTTTGGGTTGGCAAACCTAATCTTCTGGAAATCTTCTGTGTTGGGTAATAGCAGCGGGTGGTCTGGCCAGAAAGCGTACACTACTGCGGCTAAAGCTGTCAGGGACACAGACCATCTTATCCAGCTTGGCATGAAGTGTTATGTATGGGTTGCCTGGGCAGACCCAGTGGATGTCTTTAGTGGAGGGGCACATCTCTAAGGCTTGTGGATTCACAAAAATGAGGATAGCACTGCCAAGACTATATGCCAGGTGTATTTGCGATGAATACACACTAGTAATAATAGCGGATTTTAGTATTTTATCTACCATGTTATACCGAAGGGTTATTACTTTATTGGGTTGCTGAGTCTGACTGAGAATGTTAGTGTATGCTTATGGGTGAGTGATGCGTACAAGCTAGGTGGACAGGATGGGCCTAGCTATCGTCCACCCCCTTTTTGGAGTGAGGACTGTTCGATTCGATTACTATGGACCCATCGATATGAGAGTGTTTGATTAGGTCTGGACGTCCTAATGCGACACGCGACGGGGAACGGTTTTCCCACGATCGAAAAGTCTCGACCAGGGTGGTAGGAACTTCTCTGAGATTCGGGCATAGTAGGCCTTTTGTCCTTCTACACTCGAATCAATATTCTTTTGGGCACCTGTAAAGGTTGACTGTAGGTGGCGTCGTAGGTCGGCGACATGTTGATGTGCGCTGTATGCAATTGCGATGCTCATGTCCTCTGGTTTGTATAGGAGATGCGGTGGGAGAACCATCTCCTGCCCAGTCATCATCCCAAAGGGTGTGACTTCAGTGGCGCAATGAGGGGTGGACCGAATGGCCCTTGGCACCAAGGGAAGTTTCACATCCCAAATTTTACCTTGGTGGGTGACATACTCTCGCAGCATGCTCACAATGGTTTGAATGGCTCGTTCAGCCTGACCAGAGAATTGAGGGTGGTACGCGATATGGAATTTCGCCTCGACGCCTAACATGTCCCACAGCGCAGCCATTACACCAGCGGTGAAATGGATGCCTGTGTCTGAGTTGATGGATAGAGGGAGGTTTTTCAAAGAATTGTGGCCACTAGGGGGAATCGCGATGTTGGGTGTTTCGACACCGGACTCGGTGTGCAAAGACATGAACTGAAGTTCATCGGAAATTTGATCTCGCGTGGCGCTTGGTTGATCGGTGTTCGCACTAGTCTCATCGCAATGAGTTTGTGCATGTTTTGTGGGATCCAGCGACTGTGAGATTTTGATTTGTGTGAAGCTGACTAAGTTTAGGTTGCAGGGCTTGCTTGGGATTGGGTCGCCTTGTGAGAGCCGTGTCTGAGAGATGGTGGTGAAGACTTTAGCACGTATGAGAGGTGCGTTTTGTGTGTTTGCCTTCGCCACCAGGGGGGGCCCTACATCCTGACCCTCGCCTGCTGTTTCAGAGGGATCTCCTCCCCCTTTCACGAGATATACCTGTGGTTCCTGGCCTAGTCATGCTAACGGGTAGCTTTTGTCATTCCTCTTGGGCTCTTTTGTTTTATCGGTTGAGGACTTTGACTGTTCCTGTAACAGTCTTCTAAATTCAGCCAAGCAGGCCTTTAAAGAGTCCAGCTCTGAGTGGGACTCATCAGGTTGGTCCGAGTCACTGTCTCGGTCACCTCTGCCCCTACATGGAGAGCTACGGTTGGAGCGCTCCTGCCATCTCTGGCCAGAGCAGGGATGACGGTCTTGCTGCCAACCGTTTTGTTCCTTGTGACCATTCTCATCTGATGAGCGGTTGCCATGGTCACTGTGGCCTTGCCATCGGTCTCTCCTGGCCTTACCTTGCCGATTCTCCTACTCACCTTGGTGATGGCTCGGCAAGGGGCGGTTTGGACCGTAGTTTCTCCAGGTGGGTTCCCCTTTTGGAGCTTCACCTTCTTCTAAGGTTAGCGGGGGCTTGTCCTCACCCTGGAGGCTAAGGACTCTGGGTTCATCATCGTTTCCGTTTGCGGTTTTGACAATGGTTTCCCAGGTCATTTGGGCTAGTCGCCTAATTTCCCTCATCGAGTGGAAACCCTATCGACACGTCAGTGCGACGTGAGTCTGCATGCTTGGGTGGAGGTTATGTAAGAAGAGGGATTTGAAACCTCTGTCTTCTTCCAAACCTGGTGCGCTACTACCTTGGAAATGGGCAGTACGTAGCCATCTATAATATTCACAAGGCACCTCAGACCATTTTTGTTTAATTTGTAATGCACACAATGTCGCGAAGGTTTCATCCGTGTACGGCGCATATTCTTCCTTCATGTAATTGCGAAGTTTTGGATAACTATCGTTAACATTTGGGGGTAGTATCTCTAAAAAGGCACGAACGCTGCTACTGGAGGTCTTCCAGATTAGTTTAAGTTTTTCTCGCGTTGTGGCGTTCGGCAGGTCCATCAGGCATTGGTCAATTTCTCGCAAATAATCATTTACATTTGTACTTTGATTGTCAGGATCGAATCGTTTGACATCTTTGGCAAGTAGGTCAATTTGCCGTAAGCGAAGGGTTTGGTGCACGTCCTTGTGCGACCTTCTTGGCTCTTCTGAGCACTCACTATCTAAGCTACTCTGGTGTTGCTCCCGTTTCGCACTAGATTCATAGCCTGATTCATCTGAAGATTGATCAGGGATACTGTAGCACACTGACCTGGGTGTGCTATGGTCCTGGGCTCGGGATGAGCACAGTACGGCTCCACCCTGGCTAGACGACGAAGTCATGTAGCGAGTTGATGGAGTTTGGCGGGGTGTCTGGTCCTCGACCAGGTAATCTATGGTGTCCGGTTCGGACGCCTCTTCCTGCTCTGAGTTTCGGCGCATTGTTGGGGGTCTTTCATGCCCCTCGCACTCTTCTTGGGGGGTCTGCTCCTCGGCAGCCCTCTGGGCAACCATTTTGGCTTTCTCTAGCCTTTTGGTGCAATCAAGGGCTTCAAGAACTCACACTCCCTATGTAAATCATTATTATCGGCTGCCAGCTCGGCGTTGCTGGTGGTCAGCCTTTCAACCTCTCCGCGGAGGCGTCTGATTTCTGAATCAGTATCTCGGAAGTATGATAGGAATAGCTTACCTAGTGCTGCTTGGACACTAATAGTTGTTCTTTTTGGATCTCTCATATGTTTATTCGAGTTATCTATGTTGTTTTGGCATTCACTCTTACTCGTGCTCCTAATGTTTGCCTTTTCGGAGGCAGAGCAGTGAATGAGGTCTGCGATGACCTCAAGGAGAGACACATCTTGAGCGTTGTCTTCAATTTTTGAGACACGAGGGGATGCCATTTTGCTTAGGCTGGATACTAGGATAATTAATTAATCAATGAGTTAATTTATTAATTATTTTTTATTAATTAACATTAACTATGTAATTAATCAATTAATAAGGTTTGTTTTGGAAATGCTCTCTTATCCTAAGTTATGAATAGGTTATGAGTATTTGGTGATATGGTTATCACGCTACTGTTAACCGTTTAAACACACCTGGGTATGTACCTTAGCAGTTGCTTAAACAAATTGATGATTTATCTGTTGTTGCAACAATATTCAAGAAGTCAACAAACCAATCTCCTCACACGGGGCACCAATTTAATATGTAGGTGCATTTGGGTAATTGAGTGATCAATCTCATTAAATCAGTCTCATATTAAACTTGAAGGTTAATAATTAAATTAAATCAGTCTCATTTGAATCGTTTAAATTGAATCATTCAAAGTGAATCATTCAAGTGAATAATTCAAGTGAATCACTCCAGTGAATCACTCCAGTGAATCATTCAAGTGAATCATTTAAAGTGAATCGTACCGTTAATTTTGGTGCTTAATAATAAATTACAAAACAGCCAAATTATGGTGTATTCCAAATTATTATGATCCAAAGAATTCCGAAAGGTGCATATAAGTTATGTAATACGGTAGTATTACATAACTTATATGCACCTTTCGGAATTCTTTGGAGATTGGGCAACCTCGAGTATATTATTGGAACACAAAACACACAGTTTCAATAATAAATGAATTTATTAAAACAAAGATAAAAATGGATAATAGCAGATGGAATATATACAAACGGTGAGGTGTGTGTGTGTGTGTGTGTGTGGGTATGAGAGGCCTTGTGTGGGTGTGGCCCACACAAGAGAATTAGCTTTGTGTAGCTAACTCCACGTGTGTTTGTGGGGGAGGAGTTGACCACGTGGTGAAGGCCTAGATTAACCTCGTGTGGCTAAGCTAAGACAAAGGAATGCTAGCTAGCATGTGTTTGTGTATGTAAGCAACTGATTAGCTTTGTGTGCTAACTAGACAAAGGAAAGAACAAAGGAACATGTACTTTTGAGGCCGTGTGTAAGGCCTAAACGTCCTTTGGGGACAATACAGTTATCTCTGGATGTTAATAAGATAGAAGAATTAGCCGTGGCAGCTAATCCACTAGCTTTATAACATTACCAAATTCACTGAAATCTTGATGCGGTTAAGATATATAATAAGAGAATTAAATGTTAGTAGGAATAAAGAGAAGCATGCACAGCCTATCTATTAAACAACTGAGAGAACATAGAACAAAATAAATCAACATGCTGCGTGTTTAACAGTATAACAAATAAACCTGGGTTTAAATTCACACTATTTCAATAAAAGCTAAATTCCTAAAGACTGATCTTTATTTATGCCCAAAATTTGCCAGTCTTACTTCCGTACCCCGCTTCTACGTGAGATTATGAGAGTACTTGGAGAAGTTGAGTTTCACAGAGGCCCGTGGAGCACATCTGTGGAAAGCAGAGAATTCTTGATCCGGCGCTTCGTGGCTCGTGGGAAGAAAAACTCTGATTAAAACAATGTGCATAGCGCTTTGTTAAAAAAAAGGGTCCAGCCACTCTTTTAACTTTGAATTAAACCGCGTTTGGGTGGCAGTCGTGACGTCACTTCTAATACGAATAAACTGGTTGTAACTCAGGTTGAGTTTAAAGATCGCGCAACTCTGGAGTTTACCTTGGCCAAGGGTAAGAAAGAAATCGCGCTAAATCGTGGATCTTGCAAGAAAGAGGTGTTTTAAATTTGCTCGGGTGAGCATTCTCTCTTTGTGTGCGCAGACCGCTGGTCCCGCGACGGAAAGAGGAAGAGCGGAAGTGTCGTTCCATTATTTATGTCTTCATACAGGACGTGGTGTTGGTGATCCCGCCCCAGTGTGATGCAGGCCAACGCGGAAGTGGGCTGATGGGAAATGTAGTTTCAAAAAGGGACTGTACCTACATATACATGATGTCATGGGTCTCCTGATTTAATCTTGTGAAGGGATTTGTTATATGTTGAACAGTGTAGCCATGTAAACAAGATGAATTTGCATACCTTTCAACAGATTTTTCATGTCATTTCATTAGTTTGATGACTGACTGAGATTCAGCCAATCAATGCTTGGGGGTTGGTCTAGACATGCTTATGTCATGACTTCACCCTATGTGATGATGCTGTTTGTAACATGCTAGCATCACTGGTCTAATTCACTGGGTAATTAAAAAGGTTTTTCCAGTCATTCTTTGCGAGTGTTTAACCTGGAATAGAATATGGACTTTCAGTGACATCACAGATTTTTTTTTTGTTTAATACGCAGCGTCCACCATACTGCCAGGTAAAAAAGAAAAAGCTGTAATAAGTTATTATTATTGGTTATTATTCACCGATATTTAGTTTGCCTGCAGTGAATAGTTGTTAAATATAATAGTTATTGTGCATAGGATTAGGTATGATTTTTATAATTTACTTTAGAACTACATAAAGAGGACAAGTGTCATAATTTGCTTATCAAAATTTACAGACTTTGTTGCATGTATGTGAAATGTTACACACCTGTAGTTTTAATAAAGCATACATTGAAGATAACTAACCTTATAGTTCTTATTTATCTCATGAGCTAAAATCCACCTGTTATAACTAACGGAACAGGACAGATGTAGATTGTTGTATAAAATCATTTACAACCCCCATTCCCAAAAACTTGGGACAAAGTACAAATTGTAAATAAAAATGGAATGCAGTAATGTGGAAGTTTCAAAATTCCATATTTTATTCAGAATAGAACATAGATGACGTATCATATGTTTAAACTGAGAAAATGTATCATTTAATGAGAAAAATTAGGTGATTTTAAATTTCATGATAACAACACATCTCAAAAAAGTTGGGACAAGGCCATGTTTACCACTGTGAGACATCCCCTTTTCTCTTTACAACAGTCTGTAAACGTCTGGGGACTGAGGAGACAAGTTGCTCAAGTTTAGGGATAGGAATGTTAACCCATTCTTGTCTAATGTAGGATTCTAGTTGCTCAATTGTCTTAGGTCTTTTTTTGTCATATCTTCCGTTTTATGGTGCGCCAAATGTTTTCTATGGGTGAAAGATCTGGACTGCAGGCTGGCCAGTTCAGTACCCGGACCCTTCTTCTATGCAGCCATGATGCTGTAATTGATGCAGTATGTGGTTTGGCATTGTCATGTTGGAAAATGCAAGGTCTGACCACAGAACAGTTTTCCCTGAAGGAGACGTCGTCTGGTTGGGCACATATGTTGCTCTAGAACTTGGATATACCTTTCAGCATTGATGGTGTCTTTCCTTTTTTTTTTTTTTTAATTTATTTGCTAACAAATACAAACAAATACAAAGTAAAAAGGACAGAATGAAACAAATCAATACATACACATGACATACAACAGAAGCACTGACGTAACTAACAACAATTTCAAAGGCTGGACAATACTACTAATATGTTAACAAAGAGATGTAACAGAACACATGGAGACAAATTCGACAAAGATAAACAAGAGCTATATTGCTGTATAGAGGAGGATGGGTGGGGTTGATTAGGGGTAATGAATGTGCATATGAGATAGAGGAGGGTAGGTGGGGGGGATTTGGAGGGGTTTTGGGCCTTGAATTATGGGTGGAGGGACAGTGTGTATATGTTGGGGGGGAGCGGGATATGTGAAAGTAAGCATGTGTGTGAGTGTGTGTGTGTGTGAGTGTATATAAGCAGTGCTGGTCTGTGTCGGGCCAGGGAGAAGGAAACTGGATCTTAATGAAGGAGAGGGGGGGAGGGGGAGTATTATTTTATTTGCTAATCATTTGTGTTAGTAAATTTTTTATAGATAGAAATTCTAAAAATAATAGTTATTTAATAGTTAATTATGATGACTACCTGAGCACCTGTTATGGCTATGGTGCCAGCCCCCCCTGCCCAAGCTAAATCATGATGGGACGACAGAGGGGAGGGGGAGGTACTGCATGAGGCAGGGCTCCGGGCCCTGACGCCCCATACACCGACACCAGCCCCCCATAGCCTCCGCACAACACGCCCTACCTATCCTATATATGACTGTATATGACAAGAATGTGTGCCTTCTCTAAAATGTACTGCATTAAAAGAAGAGATGTATTTGAATTAAAAGAGGCAAGGAGTGCAGCGAAGCACCTGCAGAGGTTTCCCACATGCACTCCTCCCCTACCCTAGTCTATCATGTTGTTCTTATTGAAGGTGGACAAATGGTGTGTGCTTCCTAATGTGTAGAGCATTTAAAAGAGGATAAGGTGCGCTGTGCAATACCAAGAGTAGGCAGGTATCAGAGTGCATGCGTGGGGTGGGCGGGGCGCCAAGAAAACCTCGGGACCCTGACCCGGAGGGGAACCCTGACCCATCAACCCTCCCAATGGCACCAACCAATGCCAGTCCCACCTGACAGCCAGACAGGATGGGGCTGACCACGCCATCCCTGAAGCCCAGGTATAACAAGAGTAGATGAAGTGGGGGAGGGAAGACGGTAGCAGAGGGAGGGAGAGAGTGGTGGGAAAAATTAATAAATGAAGTACATAAACAAACAGAGATAAGAGATTCCAGCTTCCATCCTCCCTTCCCTAATATGTATGGCTAAGTATTAACGATTATGGAAGGATATTTGAGTGTGGCGTTGGGACTGAATCTCAGGCACAGAGGGCCAGGTCAAGTCTGTAAAAAGGTGAGGTAAGATGACCAAGGGGAGTGTGTATTCTGAGTATGGAGTAAGTTGGGAGAGGTATGATTGTCCAATGATATATAATCTGCTAGCAGGTTTTTCCAATGGGTAATGTGGATTGAGTTCTTTGAGTTCCAGTTCATGAGGATTGTTTTCTTGGCGACAGTTAGTGCTACCAGAAGAAATTTATTGTCTGTGGTGTTAAGGTTGGTTGAAGATGCATCTCCTAGTATGCAGAGGGAAGGAGTTGCTGGGATGTGATGGCCAAGGATAGAGGTGAGTGAGTCTGTGACTTTTATCCAGAACCTATGGATTGGGGTGCAATGCCAGACAGCGTGGATGTATGTGTCCGGGGTGTTTAGCATGCAGTGGGAACACGTGTCGGAGCCAAAACCCATTCTTGCCAGTTTCTGTGCAGTGTAGTGAAATCTGTGGAGTACCTTGTACTGTATTAGTTGAAGATTGGCATTTTTAGTCATTAGATAGATATTTTTGCAGATTTGGGTCCAGAAGCCGGCATCAGGAGTAATGGACAGGTCTGATTCCCAATTGTGGTATGGAAGGCTTAAAGTTTTTTCGGATTGTGATATAATTTTGTATATTTTGGAAAGGATTTTTTGAGGGGAGGGTATGTTAATCAGTTCCAAGATTTGTGGGGGGATGTCTAAATTAGGTATCTGAATATTCCATTTTGCTTGAATAGTTGATTTAATTTGAAGATACTGTAAGAAGTGTTTACCCTCAATGCCATGCTTCTGGACCAAATAGGGAAAAGAGACTAGTCTATTGTCTTGGATGATATGATGAAGATGAGTGATACCCTTGCCTATCCATGTGAGAAAGTTGAGTGGTTTTTTTATTGATGGTGAAATCAGGATTATTCCAGATAGGGGTGTGATTTGATAGTGTCAGAGGCGAATTAGTAAGGTCGTAAAACTTCCACCAAGCTGTCAGACTTGATGCTATGGTTGGAGCTTTGAAAGATGGATGCTTTTTGACTGACTGGCTGCAGAAAGGTAAGTCTGAGATCTGAATATCCTTGCAAATGGTTTGTTCTAGGTCTAACCAGGTGAATTCAAGTGAAGTGGGATGTATCCATTTGTAAATGTATTGAAGCTGGTTGGCTAGTGCATAATAATAGAAGTGTGGCGCCTCTAGACCACCTAGTATTTTAGGTTTTTGAAGTGTGGTCAGTTTGATTCTTGGTGTCTTGTTTTTCCAATAGAATTTGATGATTGTAGAGTCTAGTGATTTAAACCAGGATTGGGTAGGCTGAATAGGAATCATTGAAAGTAAATAGTTAACTTTGGGTAAAACTGTCATTTTGATAACTGATATCCTGCCCATGATGGATAGTGGAAGGTTCATCCAGCGCTGGAGGTCATCAGTTATTGAATTGAGTAGGGGGGTGAAATTTAGACCAAACAAGTCTGACAGCTTGGGGGAAACCCTTATCCCCAGGTATGTGATATGATTGGTGCATAGGGGAATAGGTGATGAGTGGGCCGACACATCCCAGCTGTTGGAATGTAATGGGAGGATTGCAGATTTGTTCCAGTTGATAGAATATTCAGAAATGTTGGAGAATGTGTTGATCAGTTCAATAGTTTCGTGTACAGATGTTGGGGGATTTTGTAAGAAAAGTAAGATATCATCAGCATTGAGACTAATTTTGTGATGTAAATTTGGAGTTTGAACTCCCTTGATGAGGGAGTTCTGTCGGATGGCGGCGGCTAAAGGTTCAATGAAGATGGTAAATAGTGAAGGAGAGAGTGGGCATCCTTGTCTAGTCCCCCGGTGCAAAGTGAAACTACGTGATGTTAGTCCATTGGTGATTACTGTGGCTGAAGGTGATGTGTATAGAATTTTGATCCAATTAATGAAGGATTCCCCAAAACCAAACCTCCCTAATGTGGAGAACAGGAAATTCCAGTTGACCCTGTCAAATGCTTTTTCTGCGTCTAGAGTTGCTATGATGGTATTTTCTTGTATGGTTGAGGAGTAGTGTATAATATTAAATAATCTACGAGCATTGGAGGTTGAGATTCTACCCTTGATAAAACCAGTTTGGTCCGGATGGATAATGGATGGGGTGACCTCTTCTAACCTACGTGCTAAAGCTTTGGCGATTATTTTATTGTCAACGTTGAGAAGAGAAATTGGTCGATAGCTAGATGGAATTGTTGGGTCCTTATTGGGCTTGAGGAGGAGTGAAATTGTTGCTGAGGTAGTGCTAGCTGGTAGTTTTGAATTTTCTTTTGATTAATTGATCATCCTGATGAATAGTGGAGCCAAAATGGACCAGAATTGTTTGTAGAACTCAGCAGGGAATCCATCCGGTCCTGGTGCTTTATTGTTAGGCATGTGTTTCAGAGCTGAAAACAGTTCCTCTTGAATAATAGGTGATTCCAGTTTATTTATTTGGGTTTCGGTTAGTTGTGGTAAATTGATATTATTGAGGAATGAGTCAATGGATTCCTGGTTGGGGTTTATTTCAGAAGAATATAGTTTGTTGTAGAAATTGTAGAAAACTTGGTTAATTTCTTCAGGTGAGCTGGTTAGCTTCCCTGCTGAGTTCTTTATGGCTGAAATTGTTGCTTTTTCTTTGTTGCGTCTGATTTGATTTGCTAAATATTTACCTGATTTATTGCTGTGATGAAAAGATTCTTGCCTTAATCGATGGATCATAAATTGGATGTGTTTACTAAGTATTTCATCTAGTTTGGATTTGCACTTTCTTAATTCATTTTGTGTTTCGCGTTAATTTCTTCCAGTTGCTTAATTTTATGGTTTAGTTCAGCTTCCTGTTCTTTTTCTGTCCTTTTTTTGTGTACTGAAAATGAGATTATTCTGCCTCTAAGCACTGCCTTTCCTGTCTCCCACAAAAGGGAAGGAGATGATCCAGGGGAATCGTTCATTTCTAGAAAGCATGCCCACTCTCTCCTAATAAAACTGTTAAATTTAGGGTCTTGTAAAAGGGATGTGTTCAGGCGCCATCTGTTGCTAGATGACTGTGGAGAAGTTCTATTCCATTTTATTGTTACAGGGGCATGATCACTGATGACTATGGGGTGTATTGTGGATTCAACGATATTTGACATAATGGAGTTGCTAGTTAGGAAGAAATCAATGCGGGAGTAAGAATGGTGGACTGGTGAGAAAAAAGAGTAGTCAGTGGAGTCTGGGTGCTGAAGCCGCCAACTATCGACAAGACCAAAATCGCTCATGAACTGTTTTATTGTTTTTGTGGATTGCCAGATACGTTTGTTTTGGGAGTGATCAGATTTGTCTATTGTGGGGTCTAAAACTGTATTGAAGTCACCTGCAAGTATGATAGGACAGTCGGAGAGATTGGAGAGTGAAGAAAAAAACTTCTGAAAGAAAGCAGAATCATCTGTGTTGGGTCCGTAAACATTGGCTATTGTAATAGGGGCACTGTTAATTAAGATGTTTATAATGATAAAATGTCCTTCTGTGTCTGTGATAGTGGTATTATGAGTAAATGAGATTTTTTTATTAATCAAAATATAAACTCCCCTCTGTTTTGAGTTATAATGTGCTGAATATAGGTGACTGAATTCTGCCGATTTGATGCGGGTGTAATCTAAATCTGAGAGGTGAGTTTCTTGTAGGAGGCATATGTCAGCTTGTAGTTTTTCCAAATGGTTTAGGACTTTGACCCTCTTTGCCTGAGACCCAATCCCACGAATATTCCAAGTCAAGATTGTAAGTGGTGCCATGTTATGGTCTTGAAGATAAAAATGTGAGATGAGAGGTGGAGCTGTGAGTGTGTGAGGGTGTATGTGCAGGCCTTGATACGAGCTAAGGAGGAGAGGTGGAGGGAGAGGGGTAGGTGTGTATTACCGAAAGTATATGGGTTGTAAGGGGGAGGAGGAGGGAGAAAGGTAGAAAATATGAATGAAATGGAAGTCATTTTCTGTTTAGCATTATAGACATAAGAATCACAGTATTGGCTGAGCCTAAATGTATAATAGACATAAATAGACAAGACATACATGTAGCTAACACATATAAACAAATAACATTAAGCAGAGTGATCAAAAAAGAGATGGAGAGAAAAGAGATGGAGTGAGCTTGAGGAAGAGAGAGAAAGAGGCAGAAGGCAATTATAGGCAATATTATTAACGTTAGCATCGGTAAGCAGCAGTATGTAAGCAGGAGGGGTGAGTGAATTGAATCAAAATGGATAATGGCGAGTGAGCTGCTATAGCCAGGTAGTGATATTACGGTCGCGGTAGATTGTTCCATTAACATACAGTTTATCGACAGACAGTGTGGCGCATTTGCCCTCTTGCCTGAGTTGTTTCATTATGGGCAAGAGGGCTCTTCTTCGTTCCTGGATTTCTTTGGGGAATTGATCGTTCAGTCCAAATGATGAGCCTTTCAATTCCTTTCCTTTGCTTTTAACCAGTTCTTTGTGTTTATAATGTTCAAATTTGGCTATTATTGGAGGTGGTTTCTTACTGTCTTTGGAGTTCAGATGGTGGACACGGTGGAAAGTGATCCTGTTAACTGTCTCCAGTGGAATTTTTAGGGATGATTGCATAAAGTCTTGGATTGCTTTCTCTGGGTTGTCAGGAGTGGCTGTTGGTAGTGGTATTCCTGAAAAAATAAGGTTGTCACGCATGCTACGGCACTGTAGGTCTAATATTTGTTCTTTCATGATTTTGTTTTCGTTGGTTAGATGGGTTATTTGGGTGGATAGATTGGTGACGTTTCTTTTGAGTTCGCTGTTTTCTAGTACAAGTGTGTCGATCTGTGACTGAGAGAATTCTAGACTTGCTTTTAGGTCTTTAATATCTGCGTGGAGGAGTTCAAGAATTTTAAGTTTGTTGTTGATGGATTCCAGTAGACTGACCTCGATGGATGTGTAGATAGCTGTAGTATTGCTGTTGGTGGTAGCGTGTTGCTCCGTGTCTGAGTCTGTCTCGGTAGACCAGTCGCGTGTTGGACGTTTCTTGGTCGGTTCAGATGTCATGTTGCCCGGAATGAAGAAGTGGCCGTTGGAGAAGGTAGGTAGACAGTTCGGTTCTTGTTGAGATGTTATATCCAGTTTATGCAGAAGGAATTGGATTGAAAGTATTTCTGTAGTCCTGTGTTTACAAACAGTATTCAGTGCGCCGCCATGTTGGATCTCACCCGGAGTCTCGCGATAGTCTCAGTGCGTCATCACTCCTCTCCTCTTCCTTGATGGTGTCTTTCCAGATGTGTAAGCTACCCATGCCACATGCACTAATGCAACCCCATACCATCAGAGATGCAGGCTTCTGAACTGAGCGCTGATGACAACTTGGGTCGTCCTTCTCCTCTTTAGTCCGAATGACACGGCATCCCTGATTTCCATAAAGAACTTCAAATTTTGATTTGTCTGACCACAAAACAGTTTTCCACTTTGCCACAGTCCATTTTAAATGAGCCTTGGCCCAGAGAAGACGTCTGTGCTTCTGGATCATGTTTAGATACGGCTTCTTCTTTGAAATATAGAGTTTTAGCTGGCAATGGCGGATGGCACAGTGAATTGTGTTCACGGATAATGTTCTCTGGAAATATTCCTTAACCCATTTTGTGATTTCCAATACAGAAGCATGCCTGTATGTGATGCAGTGCCATCTAAGGGCCCGAAGATCACAGGCACCCTGTATAGTTTTCTGGCCTTGACCCTTATGCACAGAGATTCTTCCAGATTCTCTGAATCTTTTGATGATATTATTCACTGTAGATGATATGTTCAAACTCTTTGCAATTTTACACTGTCAAACTCCTTTCTGATATTGCTCCACTATTTGTCGGCGCAGAATTAGGGGGATTGGTGGTCCTCTTCCCGTCTTTGCTTCTGAGAGCCGCTGCTACTCCAAGGTTTTTATACCCAATCATATGAATGACCTAATGCCAATTGACCTAATGAGTTGCAATTTGGTCCTCCAGCTGTTCCTTTTTTGTACCTTTAACTTTTCCAGCCTCTTATTGCCCCTGTCCCAACTTTTTTGAGATGTGTTGCTGTCATGAAATTTCAAATGAGCCAATATTTGGCATGAAATTTCAAAATGTCTCACTTTTGACATTTGATATGTTGTCTATGTTCTATTGTGAATACAATATCAGTTTTTGAGATTTGTAAATTATTGCATTCTGTTTTTATTTACAATTTGTACTTTGTCCCAACTTTTTTGGAATCAGGGTTGTAATATTACTCAAGTGTATATATTACAGAGACTAAAACAGCAATTTGTGGCATATTCAAGAACTGTTTTTTCAAAGATAAGAAAAATACTAGTCTATACCACTGATATGAGACTTTGATATGGTCAAAGGTGTGGTGAGATAAGGATCCACAAGCAGAACACAGACAGTAATCAAATAAATAGAGAGATTTAATCCAGGGAAAAGGGCATGGCACAAGGGTAAACAAATGGGACAAAAACAAATGGTGAAAATAATCCAGATAAGAGACAGAAAACTAGACAAAAACATGAAACCGGCAAGGAGAAAAATGCTAGGACAAAAAAACAAAAACAAGAAAAACCCCTAGTGCAAAAAAACCATGAACTAGAATAAACCCTTAGTGCAAAAACCATGAACTAGAAATAAACCCTTTGTGCAAAAACCATGAAATAGAAAAATGAGCTTGAGCAAACAACCATGAAACATAACAGAGGCACAGAAACGGCTTGAAGCAAAGCGAGACGTTTTGGCAAAGTTCCTGTCTGAGAACGGTGTTTTAATAACAGCAGAAAAAAACAGGAAGTGAATGTAAGCATGAAGGAATTCCCATTCCAGATTCAGATTGGCGCTGGCATGAGAAATTCGTAATCTCCGGAGTGGATGTCCGGAGACCAGAAGTTTAAGCTGTGACACATGGAAAGTGGGGTGAATACGTCACATGGTGAGTGGTAATGCCAATCTGATGGAACATGGATTGATTACCTTGCTGCTGAGAAAGGGTCCTAGGTATCTGGGTGCCAGCCTGCGGGAGACGGTTCTGAGTGGCAGATGGCGTGTGGAGAGCATGACTCGCTGCCCCACCCGGTAAGTGGGTGCCTTAGAGCGGTGTTTGTTGGCCTGCTTCTGGGATGCTAGAGTGGAGCTAATGAGTCTTCTCTGAGCCGATGCCCATGTCCTCCTGCAGCGGCGTATGAAGGTCTGGGCTGAGGGTACGGCGACCTCCTCCTCTTGGTTGGGGAAGAGTGGTGGTTGGTAACTTAGGGAGCACTGGAAGGGTGAGAGGCCTGTGGCAGATGAAGGGAGAGTGTTGTGAGCGTACTTGACCCAATGTAAGTACTTACTCCAAGAAGCGGCACCCCTGGACGCCATGCACCTGAGTGCCACCTCCAAAGCTTGATTCGCCCGTTCCGCCTGGCCGTTGGTTTGAGGATGGAACCCTGAGGAGAGGCTACAGGAGGCCCTGATGTGTTTGCAGAAGGCCCGCCAGAATTGCGCAGTGAACTGAGGACCCCGGTCGGAAACGATGCCAGTGGGGATTCCGTGTAGTCGGAAAACGTGAAGGATGAGTAATTTGGCGGTTTCTTTAGCTGTGGGAAGCTTGGGCAGAGGGACAAACTGGACTGTCTTGGAGAACCGGTCCAGTGTTTCCCACAGAAATTTTGGGGACTATGGGGGCAGCCCATGGGGGGGGTGGCGCGTGTGTCCAGTTGAATTGCAGGGGTGCGCGGGGGGTTGTTTAGCCTACTAATACTACTAAACTAAGACTAACAAAGAACAAATTCGTTGGTATTGGTTATGCACCTTGTATTTTATTTTAGCATGTTGCTACAGAGGGCAGTCCTACAAGAACATATTACAGATATGTTCTATCTGTAATCTATCTAGTACAGATATTGATTTACCAAACCAAAAATCCTACAATACTTCACACCCTGAACTCCTACAAAAAGTCATACAAAACAAGGACTTCTAGCTCTGCTGTATGTCAAAAGTGACCCTGACAAATGCCTGCCCTATTTACAAAGACCACACCCTGCACTTGTGCATTTGATTTTTCTTGGCTTTGAGAAAAAGAGTTCGAGTGCCCTTTCGTAATTTATATCTTCTGGTTGTGGCCCGTTAATGGAAATCCTCAAGCAGACGGCCAGGTGCTCTCCTTGCAGTCTGTTACGAAGGTCTGTTTTGACCTAAAATGGCAAACAACTTGTTACTACAATGAGTCATGTGATTGTAGAGCTCACTCTGAAATATTTAATTAAGTGAAAGTGAGATTGAACTTAGGTGGGATTTGAGCATAAAAAACAATGGGTAAATGTAAATTGAAATTCACATCACTGGTGAATCAAAAACAATCACCAATTGAGATTCACATCACATCAATCAAAAACGATCAAATTTGAGTCAAGAAGTTAATTTAATTAAGTAGGTAGCTAACATTACATTCCCTTAATTATGTGGCCTAATAGCTTCACCTTTAGAAGGTAGCCTATTACAAAAGTCTAAAAATAATTTAACGTCTTCCATCTCACCAGTAACAAATTGCGTTAAGGCTACTAGCACTAATTCTCAAAAGTGGCATCGAAGTTCGCTCTCTGTTAGAATAGACTACTTTTCCCTTTTAACATGTACATGCAGACCTAGATTAGTTTATCACTGCTGTCACTTCACATCTCCATCACTTGGATAGACTGCACACATACAATGTCAAGCGGGAAGCACTTTGCCGGTGAATTTGGAAACGACCTGATCCTGGTAGGATGATAAAGTTAATTTGATGAATTAGATAACTAATATTGCCTCAAAATAGCCTACTGTTGCCTTATAGAAAAGGTAGGTTTGCCAGTACGAAATGGACAAAGTAATTTTACTGAAACAATACACTTAACGTCATCCATCAATGCGCTCTCCATACGCCTATAAAGCAAATTGCGTAGCCTAAATGTCACCTTCTCAATTGTGTCAAAGGCTACATAAAGTTGTATAAACTTACCTTAACATGTAGATGCAGACAGGATGTAGCTTATCAGAGTTGCCTCCTCACACTGTCTCAGATAGGCAACTCGCGCAATGTCAGGCTGGGTGCGTCAGTGTTGCCGTGTGTGCGTGCAGGCGGGTGTGGACTGAGACTATGGCGGCCCAAATTAGACTATGGCAGGGCGCCATAGTCTCGTCAATGTGTGGGAAACACTGCGGTCAATGACTGTGAGGATGCATGTGTTGCCACCTGAGTTGGGGAGTCCTGTGACGAAGTCCAGGGTGATGTGAGACCAGGGTCGATGAGGAATCAGGAGGGGTCTTAGCAGGCCAGCAGGGGGTAGATTGGCTGTCTTGTTCTGGGCACCTGTGTCGCCGGCTGCCATGAAGTCCTGGACATCTTCCTTGATGGATGGCCACCAGAAGTGCTGTTGGATGAGTGCCAGGGTGCGAGCAGCTCCCGGATGACAAGCTAACTTGGAGCCATGACCCCACTGCAGTACCTGCGTTCACACAGAACAGGGAACAAGCAGATGGTTAGGTGGTATGTTGCTTGAGTTACCTTCACTGGGGTCCTGCTCCAGGGCCTTCTGCACCAATGTCTCTACCTCAAGTAGGGCTGCCCCCACCAGACAGCGTGGAGGGAGGATGGTTTCAGGCATACTAGGCTCCTCCTGGCAGGCAGAGAATATCCTGGACAGGGCGTCGGGTTTGCCATTCTTGGAGCCTGGGCGGTAGGAGAGCATGAATTGGAAACGGGAGAAGAAGAGAGACTATCGGGCTTGTCATGAGTTAAGCCGTTTGGCGGATTTGAGGTATTCCAGATTCTTGTGGTTGGTCCAGACAAGGAAGGGGAGATCCAACCCCTCAAGCCAGTGCCTCCACTCTTCTTAGGCTAGCTTGATGGCTAACAGCTCTCTGTCGCCGATGTCGTAATTTTGTTCAGCAGGGGACAGCCGGCGAGAGAAGAAGGAGCAGGGGTAGACCTTGTTATTGTTGGCCCTCTGGGAGAGGATGGCTCCAACCCCAGACTCAGAAGCGTCAACTTCCATGATAAACTGTTTTGTGGGATCAGGTATGGTGAGAATGGATGCTGTGGTGAATTTGTGCTTGAGCATGGAGAAGGCTCTCTCCGCTTCCTCCCCCCACTTGAATGAGGTTTTAGTCGAGGTTAAAGCTGTGAAAGGTCCGGCCACTGTGCTGAAGTTGCGGATAAAGCGCCTGTAGAAATTGGCGAATCCCAAGAAACACTGGAGTTCTCGTCACGAGGATGGGGTGGGCCAGTCAGTGACTGCCTCAAGCTTGAGGAGGTCCATCTGGATCCTAGCCGGGGAGATGATGAACCCCAGAAACGAGACAGAGCTTTGGTGAAATTCGCTTTTCTCTGCCTTGACATCTAGCTTATTTTCTAGCAGGCGCTGGAGGACCTGCAGGACATTGCCCCAATGTTCCTCCAGGGAGCGAGAGAAGATCAGGATGTCATCCAGGTACACGAAAACGAAGATGTTGAGAAAGTCCCTCAGAACGTCGTTAACAAGTGCCTGGAAGACCGCGGGCACGTTGGTCAGGCCGAAAGGGACCACGAGGTACTCGTAATGGCCAGTGGTGGTGTTAAAGGCCGTGTTCCACTCGTCCCCCTCCCTGATCCTGATAAGATGGTAGGCATTGCTTAAGTCCAACTTGGTGAATATCTTGGCTCTCTGGAGTAGTTCAAAGGCTGTAGTCATGAGCGGTAGTGGGTAGCGGTTCTTGACTGTGATGGCGTTGAGACCTCAATAATCAATGCATGGGTGGAGCGACTTGTCCTTCTTATCCACGAAGAAGATTCCCACCCCTGCTGGGGAGGAAGAAGGGCAGATGATCCCAGCTGCCAGAGACTCGGAGATGTACTTCTCCATAGCTTGCCTTTCAACGGGAGACAGAGAGTAGAGTCGCCCTTTGGGTGGCGCTATCCCAGGCAGGAGGTTGATTCCGCAGTCATAGGGTCTGTGAGGAGGGAGGGACACTGCTTGGGTCTTGCTGAAAACAAGTCTTAAGTCCAGGTATTCCAGAGGCACATGAGCGAGGTCAGGAAACTCGCTGGCTGGAGGCTGTGGTGGTCTGGCGGGAGGCAGAGCAGAGTTCAGACAGGAAGCTAGGCAGGAATGGCTCCAGCCTAGGATGGTGTTATTGGCCCAGTTTAGGCGAGGGTTGTGCAGCGTTAACCAGGGTAATCCTAGGATGATGGGTACGTGGGGGGTTGTTCGCGACATGGAGCTGGATGGTTTCTGAGTGGTTACCAGAAATCCTCAGGGTGAGCGGGGTGGTAAGGTGGGTGATGGTGGTCAAGCTGGTGCCATTGAGTGTCAGGACTGTGAGAGGGACGTCGAGGGCAAGTAGCGGAATTCCCAGATGCTTGGCAGTGGCGGAGCAGATTAGGTTCCTGTCTGCCCCTGAGTCAACGAGGACCTGGAGATGGTGATGCTGGTTGTCGTGGAGAATGATGACAGGGAGTAACGGTTGATCAGCAGGGGGCTGGTTCAGAGTGTTGCCCACCAGGACCCCTCGATTCACTTTTGGGGCTCGTTCTTTTAGCGGGCAGGCTCGGCAGGCGTGTCCTCGCTGACCACAGTATAAACAGGACCCTGTGCTCCACCAGCGTTGTCGTTCCTCCACCGACACCTGTACCCAGTTTGCCTGCATAGGTTCGATGGACAAGGCGGGAGGTGGAGAGGAGGTGAAGCTGGGGCGGGTCTTCTCTCTCCTCCGTTGCTGGATCTGGGCGTCGATGCAGTTGACGAGGTCCATGAGACTGGAGAGGTTCGACGGCAGTTCCCGTGATACCAGCTCATCCTTAATGACATCAGACAAGCCATGCAGGAACGCATCGACCTGGACATTCTTGTTCCAACCACACGATGCCACCAATGTCTGGAACTCAATGGCATAGTCTGAGGCAGACCGGGACCCCTGCCGCAGCTCCATAAGTTCCCTAGTGGCCTCCTGGCCGGACAGAGAACAGTTGAAGGTTCGCCTCATCTCTTCGGAGAAATCTTTGAAACAGGAGCAGAAGGGAGCGTCAGCGTCCCAGACCGCTGTTCCCCACTCACTGGCCTTGCCAGTGAGGATCGTGATGATATATGCCACCTGGGAGCGTTCTGTGGGGAAGGTCAGAGGTTGCAGCTCCATGATCAATGAGCATTGAGACCAGAACGATCTACAAGTACCTGGCTCTCTATCATAGGGCTGAGGCACTGGGTGTCTCAGCTCGCGGGAGAAGGTAGTGGCAGGAGCTGAAGTTGGAGACTGCTGGGCAGAGGTAGGTATGGCTTGATAGTGCTGCATTTGTGTTGTGAGGAGGTTGAGTGAGTTGGACAAGGTGGCGAGGTTCTGTGTAATCTGTTGGAGGTCTTGCTGATGGGTCCCGAGGAGAGTCCCTTGCTTCTGGATGGCCGTTCTCAGACGGGTGAGTTCCGCTGGATCCATGTTGGCCAGAACGTACTGTTTGGGGGTCGTGGAGGTGTGGTGAGAAAAGGATCCACAAGCAGAACACAGACAGTAATCGAATAAATAGAGAGATTTAATCCAGGGAAAAGGGCGTGGCACAAGGGTAAACAAACGGGACAAAAACAAATGGCAAAAATAATCCAGATAACAAGAGACAGAAAACTAGGCAAGGACAAAAATGCTAGGACAAAAAAACAAAAACAAGAAAAACCCCTAGTGCAAAAAAAATACATGAACTAGAATAAACCCTTAGTGCCAAAACCATGAACTAGAAATAAACCCTTCATGCAAAAAACATGAAATAGAAAAATGAGCTTGAGCAAACAACCATGAAACATAACAGAGGCACAGAAATGGCTAGAAGCAAAGCGAGACGTTCTGGCAAAGTTCCTGTCTGAGAACGGCGTTTTTTTATAACAGCAGAGAAAACCAGGAAGTGAATTGTAGGTGCAATTGGTAATTAAGTGATCAATCTCATTAAATCATTGAATCAGTCTCATTAAATCAGTCTCAATAATCTCATTAAATCATTGAATCAGTCTCATTAAATAATACCTTTAATTTTAGTGCTTAATAATAAATTACCAAACAGCTAAATTATGGTATATTCCAAATTATTATGATCACTTACCATATTACACAACTCATATGCACCTTGGAATTCTTTGAGGTTGGGCGACTTCAAAAATATTGGAACACAAATAAAAAACACAGTTTCAATAATAAATGAATTTATTATAACAATGATAAAAATTGAATAATAGCAGTTGAAATATATACAAATATGATATATACTTGATGAGCGTGTGTGCGTGCGTGTGTGTGTTTGTGTGTGTGAGAGAGGCCTTATGACCACGTGTTTCTAAGTACAGCAAGAGAGTTAGCTTTGGTTGCTAATTGAGATGTGTTGGCCACGTGTGGAGACACAGATTAGCCTTGTGTCGCTAGCTAAGACAAAGGAATGCTAGCTAAGTGTGTGTGGGGGGGAGTTGACCACGTGTTTCTAAGTAAACAAGGGAGTTAGCTTTGGTTGCTAAGACAAAGGAACGCTAGCTAGGTGTGTGTTATAAGGCCTATGGCCTAGCAAAAAAAAAGGCTAGCGTGGGATGCTAACTGAGGTGTGTTTGACCACGTGGTGAGGCCTTACAGTCCCTTGGAGACAATACAGTTAGCTGTGGATGCTAATGAGACAGAAGAATTAGCCGTAGCAGCTAACCCACGAGCTTTATAACATTACCAAATTCACTGAAATCTTGATAAGGTCAAAATATGTGTAAGAGTGAAATTAAAGTGTTAGGAAGGAATAGAAGAAAGCATGCAACAGCCTATCTATTAAAACAACTGAGAGGTCAAAACAAAATAGAACAATCAATCAATTCAACATCCTAAGTGTTTACAGTGTACACAATTAAACCGTTCCTGAGTTTAAATTCACACTGCTTCATAAAAACTAATTCCTAAGACTAGGTTTTGCCCAAATGCCAGTCTTACTTCAGTATCTCGTCTCTACGCGAGATTATGAGGAGATGTTCCGAGACTTTTGGAGTTTCACCGTTGTGGAGCACGTGAGTTGCTTCCGTGGAAAGCAGAGGATTTCTTGGTCCGACGCGTGGTCGCTCGTGATGAAAAGAAGTTCTCTGATCAGACAATGTGCACAGCTTTTTAATTAGAAGGATCCAGTCGCTTCTAAACTTTAATTAACTGCTTGGGTGCAGTCCGTACGTACTTATAATGAATAAATGAAAACCGGTTGTAACTCAGTCTGAGTCTAAAAATCGTGCGAGTCTGGATTTTTACCGTGGCCAAAGGTAAACAAAAATCGCGCTGAATCGTGGATGCTCTGAGAGCAGATGTCTCCTTTGTCTGTTACCGCGTGGTTCACAGAGCCGAGGAGATAGTGTCTCTTTATGCCTACGGATCCAAGTCCTAGAACCAAAGAGAAAGAAGGAAGCGTTGCTCAGTTTCTTATGCTTTCATGGAGGATGTGACGTTGGAAATCCCGCCCAGGCGTGACGTAGGTCAACGCAGAAGTTGGTGATGGGAGTTGTAGTTCTTAAAGGGACTATACCTACAGAATGCAGACATGGAGGAATTCCCGTTCCAGATTCGGATCAGCGCTGGCGTGAGAGATTCGTAATCTCCGGAGTGGATGTCTGGAGCGGAGCATGACAGTTCTGGGTTTGAGCCCAATGGCCAACGGGGGGCTTTCTGTGTGGAGTTTGCATGTTCTCCCAGTGTCTACATGGGGTTCCTCCAGGTGCTCCGGTTTCCCAGACAGTCCAAAGATATTCCGTTAAGTTAACATGGGACAGCAAGGCACCTCACCCCCAACTCACCTCACCCCAAGGCACCTCACCCCCAGGGCATTACTGCTATGTGTGTTTTCATTGCTCGTGTGTGTGTGTGTGTGTGTGTGTGTGTGTGTGTGTGTGTGTGTGTTCACTGCTTCAGATGGGTTAAATCAGAGAGGAATTTCACTGTATTTAACCCTCTGGGGTCAAAAGCTTCGCCGGCGAAGCTCAACAGATTTAGAATGAGCAGGTTATGTATTTAGATAAATATCTTTGTGAGTTTTTCATCATACAAGCATGATAAACCAGGGTTCCCGCGGGTCCTTAAAAAGTCTTAAATAGTCATAAATACAACTTTCGGTTTTCAAGGCCTAAAAACGTCTTAAATTGTTTGGAATGACTGGAATTTTCAAAAGGGAGGTATTAAATTTAATATTGGACCAAACGAATGAAATGTCTCCATCTGGTTTGGGGTATTTTTTTAACCGTAATTTTAAAAGTGACCAGCGTACCTTTTGGGGGCAGCATTGGTTCTGTGCGTTCTGTGCATTCCGTAGATCAAGAACTAACGTTAGGAGGCTACTGGAGGAAGTGTGGTGTGGTGGTTGTGAAGAGTGAGAGATACACAGGTAGCTTATGTGGGCGCTAGAAAGCGTTGATAATTATGGGAAGATGTCTGTTTAATGACAAGTGGTTGGGGGATGACAAATACCCCCAAAATAAGGAGAAGAATCGTTTGCGATAAAAAGCGCTGGATCGCACAAATGTGTTTAAAGACGATAACGCAGTGCTGGGGACACGGCGGACTGGGAAACTGGTTTTTCACGGATACGAGGCGCACATGTGTGTGTGTTAGAGGTCAAGCGCTCCGGAGTGAAATGCAGGGGGGGTCGCGCATGCGCACAAGAATCAGGTTGAAAATAGGACTTATAGGACATAATAATAATAATAATAAAATAATAATAATAACTAGCATCATTTTTTTAAATAATTAACATTTGTTTATTGTACTAAGTTTAATATAAATATATAAACAACCTTTATTTCAAAACTTAATTAAAAAGAACTACAGAAAATACAATAATTCTAAATATAGTACAATATAAATAATTTGTATAAAAAGTTTTATAGTTTTATTACCTATCATCTACAACAGTGTTTTTAATATAATAATAAGAATAATATTAACAACCACTAATAATAATTAGTAGTAGTAGTAATTATTAGTGATTATTAATCATTACTACTTATGAATTAGTGATTAATAAGTACTAGGGATTATTAAATGTTATAAAATTAAGTTATTAAAAATTATTACAAATAATTATTAAAAAGTAGTAATTGGTAGAATACAAACAAATTAAATAGTGAACATTAAATAGTGATATAAAATAACTACTACTATACTACTACTACTACTACTACTAATAATAATAATAATAATAAACAATAACACTACTAGTAATACTTGTTGTTAATGTTATTATTATTATCAGTACAATTGTTATATCAATGTTCACTATTAAAAACAAATTATCTATAATCCATGAATAATTGTTTATATCACTACTACTAATAATAATTACTACTTTTTTAATAATAATTTTAACTAATCTTATAACTCAATTTTATAGCATTTTAATAATCACTACTTATTAATTATTAGTATAATTAAGTAGTAGTTGATAATAATTACTAATTAATTATTAAATTACATTTTGATAATCACTGCTTAAGTAGTAATTAATAATACTGAATTATAATAATTGCTACTCTATTAATTATTAATTAATATAGCTAATAAGTAGTGATTATTATAATGTTATAAAATGGAGTTAAGTTTTTTTATTATTATTAAAAAAGTAGTTAGTAGTAGTAGTGGTAGTAATACAAACAATTATTCATGGATTATAGATAATAATTAATGATTATTTCTGAATAATGAACATTGATATAACAATTGCACTGATGATAATTAGTTTAATTATTACAACACATTGATTAATATTGATAATAATGGTTATGAAAGGTGACAGTTGTTTTTCTGTGTTTAATGTAATGCTCTGATGATTGTATGACTGCATAAATAGGTTTATGTTATCTGCTATAATGCAGAAGATACTCGAGAACTTCCTCAGCCAGCTGTATACTGTACGACACTCAGACTGATTTTGCTGTCGGACACAAAATCACACATCAAAGATAATCTTTGGGGATTGAAATAATGCCGGCTAAGGTTGTTCAGCTGGTTCTACTTGCCGTTTATTGTTTTTGTTTTTGAAATGATTCATGGTGTTTTCTCCAGTAAACACCAGTCTTCTCCTTGCAGCTACAGTAGTTCTGCAGGCCCAAAACACACGACTTTGCTTCAGCTGTTTGCATGTCTAACAGTTGCCATTGATGCACCCTGTTGTTCACCAATTGTGTGCATTCTTCTTAAAGTTAGTAAAAAAAAAACATTGCAGAAAACAGTTTTAAGTTGTCATATTTATCATTTTCTTTGCCATGGTACAGTCTTAATTTTTCCATTTAGAGGTCTTGAAAAGGTCTTAAAAGTCTTTAAATTTGTACTTGAAAAATGTGCAGATACCCTGTAAACATATTGACAGAAACTTTACACTTTCCTATGTGCCTACTGCCAAATAATGTTATAGTTTTTAAATTAACTAAATTAGATGAAACATAAAACTTGTCACCTTACTCAGTCACACCGGGGTCAGAGCGCTGAGCGCCCACTTGCGCATTCAGGACAGTGAATCAATTCATGATTCAATTCATGATTCATGACAGCGATTCAATTCAATCTTGAGAACTGATGATGAGCGGTGCCTTTTTTTCTCTTTTTTCTTTTTTTTAATTAGAGTAGATCCAGTCAAAGATTAACTCGAGTGAGTGTAAATATTTTTTCTATTTCTGATGAGCATATCAGTTGATATGTGCTGTAGTGCGTACACAGGAAAAATGACTGAGCAGTTTTTCCAGAGTTAAAAGTATTTTCCTCAAAAATAGTTAATTTTGCTCTGTTTTGAGTTCAGAGAGTAAAATCTGGAGTTGGAGCAAAGTTACAGAGTAATTGTGTAACAGAGTTGGTTGTGGCTCTGAACTGAGTAAAATAGTACGAGTTAATTTCAAGACACTGAAATGGCAAATGCCAAAATAAAGTCGTATACCAGCTAAATGAAGCTGTTGTAAAAAGCAGCTTTAGAACTGTGTTGGAATGTGTGAAAAAAACATTGCCTTACTTGACTTGGCCTGATGGGATTAAGAGTTGGCAGTGGGAGGGTTTTTCACTCTTCTCATTGAATGGAATGGAAATTTTTAACCTTTCTATTGAATACCCCTCCCACTGCCAAACCTTTATCCCAAAACAATAGGACATACATTTTTTGATGGCCAGTTAATTGTCCAAATTAATGGAGCAGATGTAAGTTTTTGTGCTTAATACATTCCTAAGACTGAACAGAATCACCTCAGATGACCAAAACGGTTCATCACAATGGATAAGGTAATGTTTTTTCACACATTCCAACACAATTCTAAAACTGCTTTTTACAACATCTTCTACAACATCTACAAAATCTGTTATTTTTTAAAGTACAATCATGACATACATACTACATAGATATTATTGTAGCTGAACTTGTGCTGAATACAAAAAAGTCATATGACCTTGAAAATACTGCTTTTGTCATGCTCCGACCCGGACATCCACTCCGGAGATTATGGATCTCTCACACCAGTGCCGATCAGGATCCGGGACAGGAATTCCCTCTCACCTGTATTCACTTCCTGGTTTTTACTGCTGTGTATAAATAAGCTGTTTTCAGACTTTGCCAGAACGTCTCATTTGCTTCTTTAGCCGTTTCTGTGCCTCTCTCACTGTTCATGGTTATTCTCTCTAGTGACTTTTTCTTGTTCATGGTTTTTGCACGAGCACTCTTCTGGTTCATTGTGTTTTTTGCACTAAGGGTTATTTCAGATTCATGGTTTCTTGCACTAAGGGTCTTCTCTTGTTCATGGTTTTTTGCACCAGCATTTTTGTCTTTGCCTGTCTCATGTTTTTGTCAAGTTGTTTGTCTTATTTTGTCCGGACTATTTTTGTCATTTGTTTTTTGTCCTGTTTGTTTACCTTTTTGCCATGCCCTTTTTTCCCTGAATTAAATCATATTATTTATTGGATTACTGTCTGTGTTCTGCTTGTGGATCCTAACTTCACCATACCTCCACCCACCCTAACACCTTAGATTTGTTGAAATTTACAACAAAATCAGAGCATGCCAAAATCATTAGAGTGCTGGATAATACCCTCAGAACCCAGAATGTTTACATGTGATAAATGTAAAAGCTGTTGTTATTTTTCTTGTTCCTTTTCTGGAAATACAGAGATTAACCCTCTGGGGTCAAGAGCTTAGCTGGCGAAGCTTGGCTGGTTTAGAATGAGTAGGTTTATTTAGATTAATATCTTTGTGAGTTTTTATCATACAAGCATGGTAAACATATGGACAAACATTATACTTTACATTTTCCTATGTGCCCACTGCCAATATTATACTTTTAAATTACCTAAATTAGATGAAACATAAAACTTGTCTATGTGGCAGTGGGGGCGTGGCCAGGCAGCAGTTTGTGAATGAAGGGCAGGGTTGGGGAAGGTAAGTGGCCAAGTCATTGCACCTGCTGTTAGTTAATGTGTGTGTGTGTTTGTGGCAGGGACTGAGCATAAAAGGAGGGGGAGAACAGAGAAGAGAGCATCTCCCAACCACAACACGTGTGCGTGTAGTGTGTGTGATAGTGTGAGTGAGTGAGTAAGTAAAAGCTGAAAAGCCAAAATAAGTGAAATAAAGAGTTTGTGTGACCATCAACTCTCGCCTGCCGTGCTTCTGTGCTCCATCCACATCAGGAACTGCTACAGTGGTGCTGAAACCCGGGAAGCACAGAAGGGAACCACCCCACGGAGTCCTCCCCATTTGAAGAGCTCATCCTTGCCCTCGCTACTGCCCAGCAGAACCAGCATCAAGCGCTGACCGCCCTCCGAAAGGAACAAGAGCAACGCTTCGAAGCCTTGATGCTGGCCCAGCAGGAAGATTGCCAGGCGTTCCGGCATCTGCTCGCGTCAGCAGGGGCGTCGACCATCACTGCAGCCGGCACCCTTACGAAGATGGGTCTACAGGACGATCCAGAAGTGTTCCTCGCCCTCTTCGAGCAAGCAGCCAAGGCATGCAGGTGGCCACTGGAGCAGCGCGTGGCGCTCCTCCTCCCGCTCCTGACTGGCGGGGCGCAGCTCACAGCTCAGCAGCTCCCTGCTGACAGCCGACTGGTGTATGCTGACCTGAGGAAAGCCATCCTGCAGCGGGTTGGCTGCTCCCCGGAACAACATCGCCAGCGCTTCCGGACGCTGGCATTGGAGGAGGTCGGCCGGCTGTTTGCAGTCGGCCAGCAACTCCAGGACACCTGCCAGCAGTGGCTGAGGGCGGAAGACCGTGACGCTGACAAGGTCATCGATCTGGTGGCACTGGAACAGTTTATCTCTCGACTTCCGGAAGAAACAGCATAATGGGCCCAGTGTCCTTGCCCGGTGTCGCTGGAATGAGCCATCAAGCTGGAAGAGGAACATCTGGAGGTGGCTCTGACAGCAGGCAGACGAGGCGTCTCCCCTCGCTTCTCTTCTCTCTCTCCGTTTCCCTCCCGTCTCTCATTCCCCTCCCCACCCCGTTCCCCTGCCGCGGAGGCGGCAGCCAGCTCCTCCCCAGCCGGCCCGTTGCACCCTTAGTGTCCTCCCATTTTCCTCTTCCGTCTCTGTGTTGTCTCCTCCCAGGGCTCCAGAGTAACTTTTTGATCTAGGAGCACTGTGCTCCCAACCCCTAAAATCTAAGCACACCACTATAAAAGGTTGGGAGCACAAGCAAACATCTTTGCCATACCAAGTATTACTCCTATTAATCAATGTTAACAACCTTCCATTAAGTATTTGTATAGATTATAAAAGAAAAAGCCCACATTGATAGGTGCAAAAGAATTGGCAATGTGTGGTATTTTAGGTGGTTCTTGGAGAAGAAGGACAAATCACACCATTTGTTACAACCAACTGCTTTATTCCAGACTTGAACCTGCAGTCATGTCCAGGCTTAACACTGATTATGTCAAGTCAAATACACAGCCAGGCATACTGACCTGACAGAATATCCTATAAAGTGGTACACAGTAGAGATGGGATTTATGGCTCTTTGATGGGATCCGCATCTTTGTGATCCGTTCTTTGAAAAGAGCCGTTCAAAAGACTGGCTCATTTGGCTCTTTTTAAATATTTCAGTTTTAAGAAGACAGCGTCTAAAGAAGCCAGATCCCTCTGCTTAGACAGTGACATCAATATTTCTGGACATACCTTTTATATAAAGCAACCTAGACTTACATTATTGTAACCCCTAAACGCTCATAAATAACCATTAAAAAACAATGAGGGCTTCAATGAATGTCCATGCAGAACGGCTTTTCTGTAAAAAAAAAAAAAGAACCCACTCAAGAACATAGTTATCAAGAATGCAAGAATATTTTATAGAAAAACACTTGTTTTACAAAAATATTTAAGTCTGAGATACAAAATAGATACAACTACAGTAAATATAACAAGAACTAGTTATCACACAAGAACATTTTAATAGAAAAAAACAAACTTTCTATATTAAAAATATTGAAATTGTAACAAAAATAGATACAACTAAACAGTCAGATAAATAGATAAAGTTATAACAAGAACACAAGATTATTTTAATAGGAAAAAACAAACTATTAATGCAAAAAATATATTATTATTAGAAAAATAGATACAACTAGACAAACAGATAAATAAATAAAATACACAAAAATAGAACAAACAAAATGACGATAGAATAAATTAAATGAACGTCCGTGCAAAGTAGTTTTCCCACAATATTATCATTAATATCACACAACTACATTATAAACTATATACAAAACAATTTGAACTATTAGGCAAACAGATAAAACTTGACTGCAACTGAACTGACGGTCTCTCCCACTGGCTCTCACACTTTTTTTTTTTGGGTACATGTGAAGACAGCGTGCACAACTGGTGCCATCCCTCCCCCAACCCCCCAACCCTCCAATTCTCCAATTAACTACTCTGAAACAGAGCCACGCAGGGTTTTTTTTCTTTCTGGAGAGCGCATGTGCAAGCAGCATAACCACAACGGGCTGCGCTCTGATGACCACCTCCCACTCCCCGATGTCACATCGGTGCCTATTTGTCTGATAGCTACATTTGCATATCAGACAAATAGGCACCACTGTGCCCTCACCGTAACCTTTCCCTAACTCAGTGAAGGGAGGAGGAGTAAAGGAGGAGCTTTTTCATCTGAAACACAGTACAGAAAAAGAACAACAGAAAGAACGGCTCCCCCAGCTCGAGACTCGGTTCTCATCATTCATGCCTAGGAGCCGTTCAAAAGAATCGGTTCGTTCGCGAACGTCACAACATTGGTACACAGGCATACTGACCTGACAGAATATCCTATAGAACACAAGTCAACTGTTGAAAAAAATAGATAAACAAAAAATGATAATAGCAGGCAGAGTCATGTGGAACTCTGCAATGGAGTGCTTCATCTTGTCTGAACAGAGACCACAGGGCCGCAGAAACTTCTGACCAATCATACACACACTTACTAACCGTGTTTGTTGTTTATCCTTATCAATCTGCTCCTTGATTCGCTGATTACGGTCAGCTGATCGTTTAGCAAGTTGATTCGCCCATCATGATCAGCTGACTCGCAGGATGGAAAATTTCTTGGAACAGCCGGCGCAGCACTAGTGCTACTTCCGGGTTTAGCATAGCGGGTGAATGGCACGTGTCAGCCGGCTGGGGAGTTATAAAAATTAATTTGATCGCGTGTTTCTGCCAGGGGTGGGCGGGGACTTGGTTTTCGTGCTTCAGTCAGCCAGCCGGTGTGAAGCTTTTTTTTTTCAGACGGTGGCTTTGTTCTGCAGCCATTATCTAGGCACAGGCCTTAATTTTTGCTCATTGTTTTATTGGTGCACCATGCGACTGTGATTTCAAATATAGTCGCACCCTCAAAATTCTAGTTGCGAGTGCGACTAAACCAGTCGCACTCACGAGCCCTGCCTCCTCAGGTGAGTGACACCCATAACGCTGGTGCAGAGGGAAAGCCTGGGCTGGTGTGCTGGCACGGCGGGGAGTCGGAGCATCTCCAGAGTCGGAGCTCTGCAAGGGAGGTGGGAGCTGTGATCTGGATCTCCAATGCACCAGAAACTGCCCCCAATCAGGCCAGAACGTATTGCCTACCAGTAAGTGTTCAAGGGGATACATATCACGCATTGGTGGATTCCGGTTGTAACCAGATCTCAATTCACCAACACCTGGTGCAAGGTGAGGCATTGGGGAGAGCACAAACTGTGAAGGTGTTATGTGTGCAGACACCATTACCCTCTAGTGTCTGTCCATATTCTATTTTGGGGCCAAACGCATAGAATTAAGGCGGTGGTTAACCCTTGTCTCACCCACTCATTACTTTTGGGAACTGATTGGCCAGGGTTTAAAGAATTGATGGAACACATCATGCGAGGTGTGTCCTGCATAAATACGCTCCCGGTGTGGCATTGACTGGGGAAGCTGTCGCAGAGCCGTCTACGTCAGCACCGTGTCAGGGTGATACGCAGAGTGAGTAGCACCCTGCCCCTCCTCCCTCTCTTGGGGATTCCCTTGGGGATTTCCCATTAGAGCAGTCATGAGACGAGACTCTGCGGCATGCGTTTGACCAAGTGAGAGTAATCGATGGTCAAACTCTCCAGCCAAGCGCGACACCGGCCTTCCCTTATTTTTTTATTATTAAGGATAGGTTGTACCGAGTGACGCAGGACACTCAAACAGAAGAACAGATAACTCAATTATTGATCCCAAAGAGCCGTAGGGAACTCGTATTCCATGCGGCTCACTTTAATCCCATGGCTGGACACTTGGGGCAGGACAAAACTGTACCCCGAATAATGACCCGGTTCTATTGGCCAGGGATTCGCGGGGATGTCCGTTGGTGGTGTGCGGCGTGCCGTGAATGACAATTAGTAAATCCTGTGGCCAATCCAAAAGCGCCTTTGTGCCCTCTTCCTCTAATCAAGACCCCGTTTGAGCGAATTGCGATGGATCTCGTCGGGCCATTAGATTGGTCAGAATGGGGATATCACTTTATTTTAGTTCTGGTGGACTATGCAACGCGATATCCGGAAACAGTGCCTCTCCGCAATATCTCAGCACGCAGTATTGCGGAAGCACTCTTCCGCTTTATCTCTTGGGTCGGGATTCCGAAAGAAATCTTGACAGACCAAGGCACTTCGTTTATGTCACGCACACTGTGGCAACTGTATGGGTTACTGGGGATTAAGTCTATCCGCACCAGTGTCTATCACCCACAAACAGATGGCTTAGTGGAGCACAAACACTGAAAAACGTAATCCAAAAATTTGTAAGTGAAGATGCACGTAGCTGGGATAAGTGGCTCGAGCCCTTGTAATTTGCAGTACGAGAGGTCCCACAAGCCTCCATGGGGTTTTCTCCATTTGAATTATTATATGGGTGTAAGCCTCGTGGCATTCTGGATGTGCTACGCGAAAATTGGGAGGAGGGACCTTCACCTAGCAAAAACGAAATTCAGTTCATTCTTGACTTGCACGCAAAACTCCACACGCACCTAACCCAGGAGAATTTGCGGCAGGCACAAAAACGTCAAAGTCAACTGTATGATGGGCACGTGCCTTAGAGAGTTCACACCAGGAGACAAAGTGCTTGTATTATTGCCCATGTTGAGTTCTAAATTAATCGCCAAGTGGCAAGGTCCCTTCGAGGTCACATGGCGAGTCGGGGATGTCAACTATGAGGTGAAGCGAACGGGTAGGGGCGGAGCATTGCAAATTTACCACCTCAACCTTTTAAAACGCTGGAATGAGGGGGTCCCTGTGGCGTTGCCTTCGGTAGTCCCGGAGAAGGCAGAGCTGAGGCCGGAGGTAAAAAGGATAACATCTCGAACCACTCTGGTCCCTTGTGGAGACCACCTCTCACCAACCCAACTCATGGAGGTAGCCAAGTTGCAAAAGGAATTTTCTGACATGTTCTTGCCCCTTCCCGGTCATATCCACCTTATAGAACACCACATAGAAATGCTCCCAGGGGTGGTAGTGCATAGCTGCCCTTACCGCTTGCCTGAACACAAGAAAAAGGTGGTTCGGGATGAACTCAAGGCCATGCTTAAAATGGGCATAATCGAGGAGTCCCACAGTGACTGGTTCCCAAGACCGATGGGTCGGTCTGGTTCTGTGTGGACTATAGAAAAGTCAGCGTGGTGTCTAAATTCGATGCATACCCAATGCATCGCATTGATGAGTTGCTTGATCGGTTAGGTGCTGCTCGCTTTTATTTGACACTGGATCTAAAAAAGGGATATTGGCAGATCCCCTTGACTCCTCTATCCCAAGAGAAAATGGCCTTTTCCACACCGTTTGGATTGCACCAATTTGTCACGCTCCCTTTTGGGGCGCACACTACGTTCCAGCGGCTCATGGACAGAGTCCTCCGCCCTCACGTTCATCATTATCATCAAATGTTACTCATTGAGGCTTACGCCTCTGAGTCAGAGGAGTCTGTGTGCCTATAGCGCTCGCAGCTCCATCTTTTGAACGGTCCATCATCAGTTTCATCAACTGTCCTTTATCCATTCCTGTTTCTTTCTCGACTCTTTTCCAACCGTCTACCGGCCTTCACCTGCCAGGTCTGGCCTCCGTCTCCATGAATAGGGTTTGTTTTTGAGGTGCCCAGTTTTCCATTCGGACACAGTGTGCAAGCCATTCTAGGTGCCGTTGTTCCTGAAAGTCCCTCAGGGATCCCCTTCCTGTTAGTTCCAAGAACTTTTTGTTTGAATAGACAAAGGCGTAATCCCAATCTCCCGCTGCTCTCTCTGCTTCAGTTAATCCTGGGTCAGGGGCGTTGCGACGTCTGAAGCCACCACGAACTATTTTTCGCAAGTATCGCATCCACTCTACTTCCAGCGTGTCCATGATTGCTGTATCTAAATCCCATGTTGCCGCGTTATACATGAGCCTAGATCTGATAAAGGCATCCATGTATTTTCCTCTTGTTTTAAGCCTTATATGGTGATCTGTAAGTATCTTCCTTAGCTCTCCAAACTTCGCAGCGGCAGAGCCTATACAATGGTCGACAAATTTCTTAGGCTCAAGAGAGGAGAGTATTACACCAAGTTACTTGAACTCTGTGCTGTTTACGATATTTGAGTCTCCAAGTTTTACCAGACTTTTTGCAAATGTATCGTCGCGATTTCCGTTAAACACCATCGTTTCTGTTTTCTTTCGACTCAGGGTAAGGCCAAACCTCTTGACTGTATTCTCTGTTATTTCCATTTCTCTCTGCAATGCCTCTTTGGTTTGGAATATGAGCACCATGTCATCAGCATAGAGGATGTTATAACACACTGATGTTCCCGTAGTTGGATGTCTTGATCGCTGGTCCCTGTTGGTCGCCTCAGTTGGGATGTGATAATGGTACTTTGCTCCAAAGTCATCTTTCAGCTCAGTCTTTAACTCTTGTAGCAAAACCCTACACACTGTGTCAAAGTAGATGTTAAATAGCATAGGCGACTCGATCCCTCCTTGTCTACATCCTGTTTCTACAGGAAAGGGCTGTTTTAAGACCCTTTATTTTGGCAGTTGTTTGTTGGTAGATAGTTTTCAACGTTGCCTATGTGGCTGCATATCTAGATGACATAATAATCTACAGCCATGATTGGCCGCGGCACTTGGAACATCTGAGGGCCTTTCTAAGGTCGCTGAGCCGTGCAGGCCTCACAGCTAACCCGAAAAAGTGTGCAATTGGGAGGGTGGAAGTACGGTATCTGCGTCCCTAAATTAACAAGACTGCAGCAATTGCGACCTGCCCGAGGCCGAAGACCAAAAAGAAAGTGAGATGGTTCCTGGGGCTGGCTGGCTATTATCGTGGGTTATTTCATCTTAATTATTCAGATGTCACCAGTCCGCTGACTGGGCTCACTAAAAAGGGGGCTCCAGATTCGGTCCAGTGGATGGAGCAGTGCCAACAGGCTTTCTCTGAGGTAAAAGCTGCACTGTGTGGGGGGGCCACATTTGCACTCCCCTGACTTCTCTCTCCCCTTTATTTTACAGGCTGATGCATCGGACAGAGGGCTGGGGGCCATTTTGTCCCAGAAGGTGGAGGGTGAGGAGCGCCCCGTGCTGTACATCAGCTGTAAACTCTCAATGCGTGAAAGCAAGTACAGCACCATTGAAAAAGAGTGTCTTGCCATCAAGTGGGCCATCCTTGCCCTCTGATACTACCTGCTGGGGTGCCCTTTCACTCTCTGTTCGAACCATGCGCCCCTCCAGTGGCTCCACCGCATGAAGGATGCCAATGCGCTGATCACCCGTTGGTATCTCGCCCTCCAGCCGTTTGAGTTCAAGGTGGTCCACAGGCCAGGGGCACAGATGGTGGTGGCGGACTTCCTATCCCATCGGGGGGGGAGTCAGCTTCAGGCCGGACGGCTCCCTGGCCTGAGTCGGGCGGTGGGGGTATGTGGCAGCGGGGGTGTGGCCAAGCAGCAGTCTGTGAATGGAGGGCAGGGTCGGGGAAGGTAAGTGGCTAAGTCATTCCACCTGCTGTGAATTAATGTATGTGTTTGTGTGTGTGCGCGCGCGTGTTTGTGGCAGGGATGGAGCATAAAAGGAGGGGGAGAGCAGAGAAGATAGCCTCTCCCAACCATAACGCATGTGTGCGATAGTGTGAGTGAGTGAGTAAAAGCTGAAAAGCCAAAATAAGTGAAATAAAGAGTTTGTGTGTGACCATCAACTCTCGCCTGCCATGCTTCTGTGCTCCACCCACATCAGGAACTGATGTCACCTTTCTCAGGCTACATCCACACGACAACGGCAACGAGATTTTTTTTTTAGCGGGTAAAAAAAAATCGCGTCCACATGGGCAACGGATCAGTAAAATATCAGGTACATATGGCAACGCAACGCTTGCTGAAAACGATGCAATACACATACCACACCTCTACGTGCGCTGTAAGACGGTCCCATCAGAGACACCAGAACAATAGAAGAAGTAGGACGCATGCGCATAAACCCCTTCTACTCGGCGTGAAGCATTCACAGGAACAAACACACAACAACAAGAAGATGATGGCTGCGACTACGCGAGGAAAAACTGACTCTCTTGTCTGGACCGATGATGAGGTGGAGTTACTCCTGCGAGTTACTCCTGGGGTCCGCCATTGTTGCTGTTGTTGTTACGAATGATGCGCGCGAGAGTGCTGCTTGTTCTAGTCATGTGGTTGTGACGTCATCGTAAACAAATCTGTTCTACTCATCCAGACGACTTTGCAACGGCGCCGTTGCCAGATTTTTCCGCTCTGGAAACCGTTCTCAAAAAATATCGTTTTGGGGCACCCAAAACGCCGGTGCCGTGTGGACGCCAGGCCGAAACGATAAATTTTATCGGATTCACCTGAATCCGTTGCCGTGTGGACAGGGCCTCAGTCACACCAGTGTTGGAGTGCTGAGCGCCCACTTACACACATAAAAGACTATATTCACATGGTAATGTCATGATAATCACTTTCACTCTTTTGGTATCAGTTGGTTTCTCTTTCACGGTGGGAACAGCCACCGTAAACTGGATAAAATCTGTCAGCCACAGTTTAGGCTACCTGTTTCCAGGTAAAACTTCTTGCGAGATGGCACTTTGCATGATTCAGGACAGCAATTCAATTTCAGGACAGTGATTCAATTCATGATTCAGGACAGCGATTCAATCAGCGGTTCATTGGATCTTGAGAATTGCGACACTGATGATGAGCGGTGTCATTTTGATCTTCGGCTCAATCCAGCCAAAGATTAACTCGAGTAAGTGTAAATATTTCTTCTATTTCTTATGAGCATATCAATTGATATGTGTGTGCTGACTTTGAAAATGCTGCTTAGATTTGTTGAAATTGACAACAAAATCAGAGCATGACAAAATCATGAGAGTGCCAGAAAATACCCTCACACCCCAGTGGGTTAAAAACAACTTTTATCAGTTTTGTACATTTGATTATTTAAATTTCTTTTGAACAGCCAAACAGCATTATGGGATTCGTTTTAATACAGACTATTTAATACAGAATATTAACAACCCTGAAGAATAAATATCTGTGTAAGAAACCAATAAAAATCAACATTTGTTACAAAAGACATTCACCAAGAACCTCATTTACTCAACCAATCTATCATAGGACATTTAGTATAATGTAACAAGAAAGTCCAGGCTTTTCAAATGTAACATAGTTGTATTATTATTATTATTATTATTAAAATAAATTGTTAAAATGACTAGTGAACAACTAAATTGGGTAACCTGAACTGACTATATATTTGTCAGTTTGTGTGTAACCAACATTTTGCACATTACCACCTATTGTGACCTAATTTTACTCAAGTTGTGCAGACTAACATAATAATGAGATAACAATCATGACAGAAACAGCAGTGATCTGCACTGGAAACTTATGTCTTATTTATAAAGAAATGAACCAAACTGTAAATGTCAGGCACACACTGGAGCATGAGACGGATGCAGATATGGACATTTATTCACAAGGCACTGGGACAGGGCTGAGCAACATGGCAGGAGAACATTAAATGAAAGACTAAAAGGTGCACAAAACTCAGGCTTTTAACAAAGAACTAATTACCAAAACAAACTCAGAACAAGTCTGTGAAGATTCTCAGTCATCCAGGTCATAGTAACTGTGGGTGGTAAAAGAGAGCAACTGGACTTGCTTGAAGATTCTAGAAGACGTTTCACCTCTCATCCGAAAGGCTTCTTCAGTTCTGTCTGACTAATAGGGAGTATCAGGTATTTATCCTCTCATGGATGAAAAGCTCATCTAAGGTGTCGCTGAGTCATTCTGTTGGTGTGGGTCACTGGGGGCTGGATGTGAACAGCCTTGAGAGTTGTTGGGGTGATCAATGGATTGCCTGTTAAGGTGATCAATGGAATGCTGATTCTCTCTGTCCTCCTGTGAGTCACTGAAAACAGCTGGGTTTTGGTGTGCATTCAGTTGTCTGGGAAGTGTGCCAAGGACTGCATTGTAGGTGGCTGATAAATGATGTCTTAGGCCCTGTCCACACGGCAACGGATTCAGGTGAATCTAATAAAATTTTTTAGCGTTTCGGCCTGGCGTCCACACGGCACCGGCGTTTTGGGTGCCCCAAAACTAAATCTTTTGAGAACGGGTTCCAGAGTGAAAAAATCTGGCAATGGAGCCGTTGCGAAGTCGGCTGGATGAGTAGAACGGATTTGTTTACAATGACGTCACAACCACATGACTAGAACAAGCAGCACTCTCACGCGCATCATTCGTAACAACAGAAATTGAAATTGTTTACACATTAACCTGACTGACCTGCCAGACAGACAATTTACACCTGCTTTGATGAACAGAAAGTACAGCCTTCCACACAAAGCAATAGTTACCTGACTATAATGGAGGCAGAGGGGAAAAGGGTCAGAAGACCCTTCAACAGACTGTTTTGTATGAACCACTGCATTGCATTCACTTTTGTATACAGCTTTTCTTTTAAATATGTTAGGACTTGGACTATCTTGGCCTCTAGAGGCCGCTACCATTTCTTTTTGTTGTCATGTTTGTTTTGACTGCTAGAGGCCTCTATTGTTTCTGTGTTTTGTGTTTTTGTTTTGACAGCCATGTGCTTTTGTTTTTCCATGTGCCTTGTGCCCCGCCTAGTCCTCATTATTGTCACCTGTGTTCTATTTAGTTTGTGTATTTATACTCCCTCAGTTTGGCCTCTAGTCACGGAGTCTTTGTGCTGTGATGTTTATGATTAGTAACCTCTGTCCTGTGTTCCTTGCTTATGCCTTTGTGTTTTTTAGTGCTTTGCTTTCTTATGGACTTTTTTGACTTTGTATTTACCGTTTTTGGATCTTCTGAGCATTTGGATTTTTGCCTCTTCTTTTCTGATTTTTGGTTTTTGTTTTGACTCTGAACTTTTGGATTTTCTATTTTTCCCCTTGTATCTTCTGAGCGTTTGGATTATACCTTTGTTTGCCTTGGATTTTTGGAGCATTGTTAATAAACTGTTTTTTCTACTCTACTCTTGCCTCACTCCTCTGTACTTGAGTCATTCCCCTGGTGGCCTAGTGGGGGTTTGCCGGATTACTACACCAGTAACCCGGGTTTGATTCCCAGCAAAACCCTAACAAAATAAACAAGTAATTGAACCATTTCTTTTTTTTATTGGATAAGACTGCTTTTCAAAATGTTCACACACAATATAAAAAGTTATATAAATTATATAAAAATGCTTTTTAAAATGTTCACACACAATAAGAAAATTAAGTTATATAAAACTATGCACACTAATAAAACTAATTTGTACACACAGAAGGCACGATTTCCTCGCGTAGTCGCAGCCATCTTCTTGTTGTTGTGTGTTTGTTCCTGTGAGCGCTTCACGCCGGATAGAAGAAGGAGTTTATGCGTGTAACAGACGTTGCGTTGTGGTGTTCACCAGTCTTTTTATTCTGAAGAAATGAGACACAAATACACTGCTGAGGACGGGCTGCAAACGTCCAGTGGCATTGGCACTTACATTTCCAAAACGAACTGAAAGAGGCCAGTGCCTCGTTCCCATAACTACCTGCACTCTTAAAGGGCCAGCGCAGAATTTCCCCACCACTACACACAATGGTAAGTGGAAAAAAATAAACCCGTTACATGTGCATGCGTCCTACTACTTATTCTATTGTTCTGGTGTCTCCGATGGGACCGTCTTACAGCACACGTAGAGGTGTGGCATGTGTATTGCATCATTTTCAGCAAGCATTGCGTTGCCATATGGACCTGATATTTTACTGATCCGTTGCCCATGTGGACGCGATATTGTTTTTACCCGCTAAAAAAAAAATCTCGTTGCCGTTGTCGTGTGGATGTAGCCTTAGACCCCCACCTCTGTTCAGTGATGGCCATTCCAGGTTGACAAAAATGGCTTCTTTAACTCCTCGCTCATACCAATGATCCTCTCTGGCTAAAATGCGTACGTTGCAATCCTGAAATGAGTGTCCTTTGTTGTTAAGATGAAGGTAGACAGCAGAGTCCTGGCCTGAGGAACTGGCTCTCCTGTGTTGAGCCATGCGCCTGTGAAGCGGTTGTTTTGTTTCCGCAATATACGACTCCGTGCATTCCTCACTGCATTGAATTGCATACACTACGTTGTCCTGTTTGTGTCTGGCTATTCTGTCCTTAGGGTGGACCAGTTTCTGCTTCAGGGTGTTACTGAGTCTGAACTGTACCGGAATGTTGTGTTTGTAGAAGATCCTCCTGAGTTTCTCAGATAGACCAGAAATTTAGGGAATGATGATGTTCTTGCATTTGTTCCTGTTATCCTCCTTGTCCGTTATGTTCCTTTTTCTGCTCTTGAAGAAAGACCAGTTGGGATACCCGCAGTTCTGAAGTGCTTTCTTGATGTGATTCTGCTCCTTCTCTTTTCCCTCTGCCGTTGTAGGGATGTTCTGAGCCCTGTGTTGCAAGGTCTTAATGACCCCCAATTTGTGTTACAGTGGGTGGTGAGAGTCGAAGAGTAGGTACTGGTCTGTGTGTGTGGGTTTCTGGTAGACCTCGATGCTATGGCTTCTGTCTTGTCTAATGTGTAAATCATAATCCAAGAAGGCTAGATTATTCCCACTGACGTCCTCCTGAGTGAAATTGATGTTGATATCCACTGCATTGATGTGCTTAAAGAAGGCTTCCACTTCATGGGTTTTGATTTTAACCCAGGTGTCATCCACATATCTGAACCAGTGGCTGGGAGCAACTCCTGAAAAAGTGGCCAAAGCTTTATGTTCCACTTCCTCCTCAGAACAAGTGTGTATTATCAGGAGCATGTGATTAGTGCATGGGCTGTTGGGAAATGGAGTTCATCACCGGCTGTGAGGTGCGGTCTCCAAGAAGTGCAACCCGGAATTCCCATCGGCGCCACTTCTTGGCACTGGAGTGACAACTCAGGCTTTTAACAAAGAATGACTTACCGAAATAAACTCTGATCAAGTGTGCATCAGCAGCAAGTGATCAGTGCATGGGCTATTGGGAAACGGAGTTCATCACCGGCTGTGAGGTGCACTCTCCAGGAAGTGCAACCCAGAAGTCCCACCAGCACCACTTCTTGGCGCTGATGTGACAGATAAACTGATTTTGGTGAGCGTTTGTCTAAATTTTGAAGCTCTGAAGCAAAACTTGTCAACATTACATTGTACTGCATCAGGTATTTACCAATGGTATTCTTCAATATATTTGAAAGTTATGACCACATTTTATAAAACATAAATGATCATTTATGACAGTTGGGCATAAAATAACATGAATTCATGTAACTTACCAACTCGTTACGCTCACATAACATTTTGACAGATGAAATTTAAACATGCTTGTTGGCTTATTATTTGACCTTTTCATAACCGCTTTACAGCAGTTCGATAGCTGCTCAGATGTGTAACCATTTACACTTTCGGTTTGGTCGATAGTGCTCTAGTAAGTTGTCAGCGTTTTCAAAGTTCACGGATTCATGTAACTCATTAAAATGGACAGACATTAAGTGGAATTTATTTGATAAATAGTTCCAAAACAAATGCATACTTTAGCTCCTTTCCCCAGTCATTTAAAACATATTAAAATAGTGTTGCTAAAATAGCAGAAAAAAGTAACATAATTGGTAATTACTTCATGCTGTTTAATATTTTCCAACACAGTGGGCAGACTCTTACATGAATACTAATGATCAGTTCACTGACGAAAGAAGTCTTAGAAACACATTACATGAAGTAAAAACCTAAAATATATTTGTAATCCACAGAGGTTTCATTTTGGCAAACATTTTCATACTTCTTGAAAATTTGTATTTGTTTTTTTGTTTGTCAGTTTCTCTTTTTTTTCTTCCTAAAAAAATAGTGGTTTTTGACCTTTAAAGGAATGGGGAAGGAAAACAGCATAATTTTGGCTAAATTGTGTTTATGGTCTCTATCGGGGCTTTTCACTGATATCACAGATTGTTTATGAAGAAACATGACCATGACAGTTAATAATGAAAATCAAGACGACTGCAGTCAGTCAGTACAATCTCTCTGAAATGATTAAAAACGTATTTATTAAAAAAATATTTTATACCAGCAGATCACGTTACATCCAAAAGCTAAAACATTCAGGCATCACAAATCCATATAATTTACAAATAATATTTATTTATTATTTACTCTGCCTACTGATGTGTGCGCGCACGTGCTCATTGCTCACTTGTATGCACGTGCATGTGTTCACTGCTTCAGATGGGTTGAAAGCAGAGGAAGTATTTTGCTGTGCTTGAGTGTACATGTGACAAAAATAATTTACCTTAATTTACCCACAAATGTATTTATTCCACTTGAAAAGTGTACAGCAAAACAGCTACTGGATTAGGGATACTATGACATCCTGAACTATTTAGTATTTGGGACTTCTAAATACACTGGGGAGATGCTAAAGGCATACAAAAGTACAGATGGCTGCCAATATTTTGAGGCAGGTTTTGTGCATGCCTCTTCTGCATTTAACCCATCTGAAGCAGTGAACACACGCATGCACACACAAGTGAGCAATAAGCACAGACACATACCCAGAGCAGTGAGCAGCTATACTACAGCGCCCGGGGAACAGTTGGCAGTGAGGTGCCTTGCTTGAACACTTCAGCCATGATACAAAGGGAGTGGAAAGTATGGTTTGTTCACTCAACTCCCCTCACGTTTTTCCTGCCAGTCCCAGGAATCGAGCCAGCAACCCTTTGGGCCCAAGGTTGCTTTTTTAACCTTCAGGCAGTAGTGCAGTAGAGCTGTTAAGTATGACAGGCTTGTGTATGTACCAGTAGACTGTACTGACCATGCAACCTGTTAAAAACTTTACTATCGAGATGAAAGTTCTGTCCATATTATGCCAGCTTATGGACTTGTTGAATGCTAACTTGATTATGCCTAGGTATATCTATATACCTTATATCTAGATCTATGGGATTTTTATAACTGAATGGCCTTGAGCTAGAACAAGTGTTGGGAGAGATAACAGATGCATAGAACTTTCATACTAACCTGATATAAAATGCTCTCCACACACATGGGAATGTTTTGTAGGCATTCAGTCTTCCCATTTAACTGCAGCTCACCATTTTCCCCGTCTTTCTGGCTTTGCCAGGAAGCGGTGAAAAGTTAAACCAGACTTATCTCCATGTCTATTATGACATCCAAAAATGCTACAGGTCTCTGGCATTGTTCTTTTAGATCTAACTTCTACAAATTTATCTGTAGACGTTTACTGAATTGGTCTTGCAATCACTCACGTACACTTGTTTCAGTCATTGTCAAACACAAAGCTTGCCCGGCAACATGGCCGCATAAACAAATCTGCAGTTATGATGACATCATGTGAAAGACCCCAATAATGTATCAACATGATAATGTATTTAACATATGGTACTCATATGTTATGACAGATAATGATGAAAAGAAAAATCCAGGTTTTTCAAATTTCAGTCTATCAAAATACTGCAAAGCAAATTATGAGAAATATAGTTTTCTGTTTTTGTATGAATGTATATAACATTTGTGACAGAGGGCTCTGTCCCAGGCCATGAGTGACACTCATACCCCCCACACCAGCCTGACCGAATAGATATACAGTGCTTGTGTGTACTCCATTACTTGTACATTTTACTTAGATTCCACTGCCGCTCCTGTGTTGCTAAAAATAGCATGCTGGCTTTCCGGGGAGCATACTCGGAGCAAGCAGTGGGCTACCCGGTTACACATACACATGCATCTCCCCTTCAAAACTCACTATCCTACAGTTTAAACTATACTACTAATACACTCATGGTTGATAAATGGTTGTCATCATTAATAATAGCATAATCATCATTACTAATTGTGGGTTAGAGTGCTCAGTTTGTTTTATAGTGTTGATTGGTTGTTGTGTCTCTCTCTGTCTTCTGTTTGTTTGTTTGTTTGTTTGCTTGTATGCACTGAAGGGAGGTAGGAGTTCTGGGGCAGGGAAGTGAGGCTCAAACCAGGGTGTAGCCACTCAGGCTAATGTATTTGTACTGGCACAATTTGCACATCTGTGGTGCAGCATAAGAACATATCACACTGCTGAAATGAGAAATGTCAGGATCACATATCTGTGCAGTATGTGTACAGATACTATACACACAGTATTTGTATTTGTGCATTTAAATTATTGTGAGTCATACCAAGATTTTTAATGAACATAGAGCAGCTGTTATGATCCACAGGAGGGGCTGGGGGGGCTTTTTTTAAAAGGATCATTGCTGGGGAAGAGAGAGCAAAGAGAAAGTGTGGCAGAATATAGCTGTAAGAGTTGAAAGCTGAAAGTAGTTGTTTGTTAATTTCCTTGTTATTTTATCTTTCTTCTTCATTTTTTGCATTTGTAAAATACATGTTGCAATGTGTTTATGGACTTTATATATACACACAGTGGTGCTTGAAAGTTTGTGAACCCTTTAGAATTTTCGATATTTCTGCATAAATATGACCTAAAATATCATCAGATTTTCACACAAGTCCTAAAAGTAGATAAAGAGAACCCAGTTAAACAAATGAGACAAAAATATTATACTTGGTCATTTATTTATTGAGGAAAAATGATCCAATATTACATATCTGTGAGTGGCAAAAGTATGTGAACCTCTAAGATTAGCAGTTAATTTGAAGGTGAAATTAGAGTCAGGTGTTTTCAATCAATGGGATGACAATCAGGTGTGAGTGGGCACCCTGTTTTATTTAAAGAACAGGGATCTATCAAAGTCTGATCTTCACAACACGTTTGTGGAAATGTATCATGGCATGAACAAAGGAGATTTCTGAGGACCTCAGAAAAAGTGTTGTTGTTGCACATCAGGCTGGAAAAGGTTACAAAACCATCTCTAAAGAGTTTGGACTCCACCAATCCACAGTCAGACAGATTGTGTACAAATGGAGGAAATTCAAGACCATTGTTACCCTCCCCAGGAGTGGTCGATCAACAAAGATCACTCCAAGAGCAAGGCGTGTAATAGTTGGTGAGGTCACAAAGGGCCCCAGGGTAACTTCTAAGCAACTGAAGGCCTCTCTCTCACATTGGCTAATGTTAATGTTCATGAGTCCACCAATCAGGAGAACACTGAACAACAATGGTGTGCATGGCAGGGTTGCAAGGAGACAGCCACTGCTCTCCAAAAAGAACATTGCTGCTCATCTGCAGTTTGCTAAAGATTATGTGGACAGGCCAGAAGGCTATTGGAAAAATGTTTTATGGCTGGATGAGATCAAAATAGAACTTTTTGGTTTAAATGAGAAGCCTTATGTTTGGAGAAAGGAAACCACCTTATGCATTCCAGCATAAGAACCTTATCCCATCTGTGAAACATGGTGGTGGTTTGGGCCTGTTTTGCTGCATCTGGGCCAGGACAGCTTGCCATCATTGATGGAACAATGAATTCTGAATTATACCAGCAAATTCTAAAGGAAAATGTCAGGACATCTGTCTAGTAGCTGAATCTCAATAGAAGGTGGGTCATGCAGCAAGACAACAACCCTAAGCACACAAGTTGTTCTACCAAAGAATGGTTAAAGAAGAATAAAGTTAATGTTTTGGAATTGTTAGGGTTTTGCTGGGATTCGAACCCAGGTCGTTGGTGTGATAATTCAGCAAACCCCCACTAGGCCACCATGGGGATGACACAAGTACAGATGCGTGAGGCAAAAGTAGAGTATCAAAAAAAAAAGTTTATTTACACTATTTACAATCCAATGGAAAAAACAAAAAGAAAATCCAAAAGCTCAGAAGATAAACCAAAATAAAAATATCCAAAGGTAAAATGTCCAAAAACAATAGGAAAGGCAAAATGCTGAATGCTCAGAAGATCAAAAAGGTACAAAGTCCAAAGAAAGCAAAAATATAAAAAACACAAGGGCACAGGCAAGATACGCGAGACAGAGGAAACTAGCACAAGACAGCATAGCATAAAGACTCCGTGACAAGGGAACAAACAGAGGGGTATTTATGCACAAAACAATTAAGGAACAGGGCGGGGCAGGAAACAGGCAATCAAGACAAACACAAAACACAATGGCGGTCTCTAGAGGCCAAAACAAACATGACAAAAACATAACAGCGGCCTCTAGAGGCCAAAACAGTCCCAGTCCTAACAGGACCCCCCCCTCTAGGAGCGTCTCCTGACGTTCCCAGGGCGATCCAGATGGGCCGAATGGAAGTCCCGACAAAGTCCTTTATCTAAAATGTCCCGAGCGGGGACCCAACAGTGTTCCTCAGGGCCATAGCCCTCCCAGTCTACCAGATATTGAAGCCCGCCGTGGACCCGGCGGGAGTCAAGCAGGTGATGCACAGTGAACACAGTCTGACCCTGGAAGATGTGGGGGGGTGGGGGATTCCTAGGGGCAGGGGCATACGTGGACGTCAGTACGGGCCGCAACAGGGAAACATGGAATGTGGGGTTGATCCTCAGAGTCCGGGGCAACTGGAGCCAGTAGGCGACAGGGTTCACCCTGCGCACCACCTTGAAGGGGCCAATGAAGCGAGGAGCAAGCTTGCGGTTCTCCACCCGCAGCGGAAGGTCCTTGGTGGACAGCCAAACCCGCTCCCCAGGGCGGAAAGCGTGGGCAGGTCTTCTATGGCGGTTGGCCTGAGTCTGGTTGGTTCTGGAGGTCTGGATGAGGGTCCTCCTGACCTTGCTCCAGGTCTTGCGACACCGTCTCACATATTGGTTGACCGAGGGCACCCCCGCGTCCTCCTCCTGGTCCGGGAACAGAGGTGGCTGGAACCCGAATTGGCACTGGAACGGCGACAGCTTGGTAGCCGATGACTGCAGGGTGTTGTGGGCGTACTCTGCCCATGGCAGCCAGGTGCTCCACGATGTCGGATTATCCATAGCCAGGCCTTGCAGGGTGGTTTCCAGGTCCTGGTTGAGCCTCTCCGTCTGGCCATTGGACTGTGGGTGGAACCCAGAGGAGAGGCTGGCAGTGGCTCCGATGAGCTTGCAAAACCTGTACCACACTCGGGAGGAGAACTGGGGCCCCCGGTCTGAGACGATATCCTGAGGGAGACCAAAGACTCGGAAGACGTGATTAAACATTAGTTTAGCAGTTTCAAGGGCAGAAGGGAGCTTGCACAGTGGTATAAAGTGGCAGGCCTTGGAGAATCTGTCCACTATGACCAAAATGACAGTGTTATCTTGTGACTCTGGGAGACCCGTGATGAAGTCGACTGCCACGTGGGACCAGGGACGCCGGGGAATGGTCAGAGGATGCAGGAGGCCCTGAGGATGCTGTCGTGGGTTCTTGCTTCTGGTGCATACCTCGCAGGAAAGGACGAATGACCTCACTTCCTTCTCCATGCTTGGCCACCAGAAGCGTCTTCTCAGGAAGTCCAGGGTCCTTCGAGCTCCCGGGTGGGCGGTGAGAGGGGACGAGTGACCCCACTGGAGAACCTTGGCCCCGGGCTTGATGTGGGACATACAAGAGGCCCGGTGGCCCCGTCCCAGGACTGGGGTCCTGGCGTTGGGCTCATCGGACGGTCTCCTCAATACCCCAGCGGACAGGGGCCACAATCCGGGACACAGGGATAATAGGCCCAACTTCGCTCTCCCTGTTGGTGGGAGCGAACACCCTGGACAGCGCGTCAGGTTTGGTGTTTTTGGAGCCGGGGCGGTATGATAGGGTAAAGTCGAACCGACTGAAAAAACAAGGCCCACCTAGCCTGTCGTGGATTGAGTCTCTTTGCTTGCTGGAGGTACTCCAGATTCTTGTGGTCCGTCCAGACCAAAAATGGATGTTGTGCTCCCTCCAGCCAGTGCCTCCACTCCTCAAGGGCCAGTTTAACTGCTAGCAGTTCTTGATCCCCCACGTCATACCAGGACTCCGCAGAACTCAGGCGGTGGGAGAAGTATGTGCAGGGGTGCAATCTTCCTTCCGAGCGTTGAGAGAGGACCGCGCCGACGCCGCTGTTCAAGGCGTCCACCTCGACGATGAAGGGTTGCGAAAGGTCCGGGAGGACCAGAATGGGTGCCGTGCAGAAGCGGTGCTTGAGGTCTTTGAACGCCTTTTCCGCCTGAGGAGACCAGACATACAATCCACCTGTCCCTTTGGTGAGGTCCGATATGGGCGCTGCTACAGAACTGAAGTTCCTGATAAACTTGTGGTAGAAGTTAGCAAATCCTAAGAACCGCTGAACCTCTTTGACGGACTTGGGGGTGGGCCAGTCCCGGACGGCCAGGGTCTTGGCTGGATCCATCTGGAGTTGGCCCGTCCGTACAATAAAACCCAGAAAGGAGACCTCGGGAACATGAAATTCGCATTTCTGGGCCTTGGCGAACAGATTGTTCTGTAGCAGCCTCTGGAGAACCTGGCGGACATGGTAGCGGTGCTCCTGCACGGTCTTGGAAAAGATAAGGATGTCGTCGAGGTAGACAAAAACGTACTGGGTAATCATTTCCCTCAAGACATCGTTGATTAGGGCCTGAAAAACAGCTGTTGCGTTGGTGAGTCTGAAGGGCATCACCTGGTACTCGTAGTGCCCAGACGGGGTGTTAAAGGCAGTCTTCCACTCGTCTCCCTGTCGGATACGGATGAGGTGGTATGCGTTCCGTAAGTCCAATTTGGTGAAGACAGTGACGCCTTGGAGCAGATCGAACGCTGTGGACATCAGCAGAAGGGGATAGCGGTTGCGTACCGTGATCTTGTTCAGACTCCTGTAATCAATACACGGCCGGAGCCCCCCATCCTTCTTGCCGACAAAGAAGAAGCCGGCACCAGCGGGTGAGGTGGATGGTCAAATGAACCCAGAAGCCAAGGCATCCTTGATGTACTCCTCCATGGCCTTGCGTTCTGGCTGAGAGAGGGAAAACAGTCTGCCACGAGGAGGGGTACAGTCGTAGGCCTGGTGCGGCGGAAGAACGGCGGCCCTGCTCTTGCTGAAAACTTCCTTGAGATCCCAGTACTCTGTGGGAACTTGAGATAACTCGGTGAGATCAGGAGGCTTGGCAGGAGACACAGGAGAGCTAGAGAGCAGACAAGAGGCATGGCACGCAGGGCCCCATTCCACAACCTGGCTTGTTACCCAGTCTATGCGAGGGTTGTGGTGGGTAAGCCAAGGAAGGCCTAGAATCACTGGGAACTCTGGTGAAGGAATCAGGTGCAGAGATATTTCTTCCTTGTGACCTTGAGACTGGAGGAAGACTGGAGAAGTTACTCGGGTGACTTTTCCGTCACCTAAGGCTTGGCCATCCAGGGCAGACACAGACAGTGGGACTTCAAGAGGTGCAGTCGGGACATTGATACTTTGGGCGAAGTGAACATCCATAAAGTTTCCAGCTGCCCCGGGGTCTAACAAGGCCTGACAAGAGTGGATGGACTCACCCCAGGAGATGGAGACCGGGATGTAGACTCCTTGGCCAGGGAGTTCAGGAGAGAGGGTAGGCCCCGTCACAACCCTCCCTCGGCTGGACGGGGCAGTCCTTTTCCCGAGAGCTCGGGACATGATGCTCGGAAATGGCCAGGCTTGCCACAGTAGATGCAGCACTTGTCCTTCCTTCTGCGCTCCCTCTCAGCTGCGGAGAGACGAGTACGGCCAACTTGCATGGGCTCTGGACAGTCACTGGAGGAGGTAGACGGGCTCCAGGTCGAGGCAGTGAGGCCGGGGAAGCTCAGGACTCGGCGGCGCTCTCTAATCCTGTTGTCAAGACGAGTAGAATGTGAGATCAGAGTTTCGAGGTCACTTGGGCATCCGATAGAGGCCAGGCCGTCTTTGATGGGGTCAGACAAACCATGGTGAAAGGCTGAAACCAGGGCTGCTTCATTCCATCCGCTGACTGCTGCGAGCGTCTGGAACGCGATGGCGTAGTCCGCAACGCTTCCGTCTTGCCAGATGGACATGAGCTTCCTGGCTGCGTCTTTACTGGTGTCTGCCTGATCGAAGACACGAAGCATCTCCTCCATAAACAACTTGAAATCAGAGCACTCGGGTCCCTGTCTCTGCCAAATGGCCATTGCTCAAGCCTTACCAGCTAACAAGGTTATCACAAAGGCAATCTTGCGGCGATCCGTAGTGTAGGTGGTAGGCTGAAGCTCAAAGGTGAGTTGGCACTGGGTAAGGAACTCCCGGCACTCACCGTGCTTGCCGTCATACCTCTGTGGTGCAGGAAGGCTGGGTTTGTGAGGTGAAGGAGACAGCGTGGCGGGAGGCGGATCAGGATGAGGAGATGCGGGCAGAGGAGTCAGCTGTGCCAGGGTTTTCCCAATTTGCTGAAGCAGTACCTCGTGGCGAGCAAGGGCCTCACATTGGCTCATAAGTATTCACCCATGGTAGCTCAGAAGTTTGTTAAAGAAGGCATAATTCCCTGAAGGTTAGCTGGGTAGACCGTTGAAGACGCCTCTGCTGAGTCGGTCATGATGGAGTCTTTCTGTTAGGGTTTTGCTGGGATTCGAACCCGGGTCATTGGTGAGATAATCCAGCAAACCCCCACTAGGCCACCAGGGGGATGACACAAGTGCAGAGGCATGAGGCGAAAGTAGAGTATCAAAAAAAAAGTTTATTTACACTATTTACAATCCAATGGAAAAAACAAAAAGAAAATCCAAAAGCTCAGACGATAAACCAAAATAAAAATCTCCAAAGGTAAAATGTCCAAAAACAAAAGGAAAGGCAAAATGCTGAACGCTCAGAAGATCAAAAAGGTACAAAGTCCAAAGAAAGCAAAAATATCAAAAACACAATGGCACAGGCAAGATACATGAGACAGAGGAAACTAGCACAAGACAGCATAGCATAAAGACTCCGTGACAAGGGAACAAACAGAGGGGTATTTATACACAAAACAATTAAGGAACAGGGCGGGGCAGGAAACAGGCAATCAAGACAAACACAAAACACAATGGCGGCCTCTAGAGACCAAAACAAACATGACAAGATAAACATAACAGCGGCCTCTAGAGGCCAAAACAGTCCCAGTCCTAACAGGAATGGCCTGACCTTAATTGAATCGAAATGTTATGGAAGGACCTGAAGCGAGTAGTTCATGTGAGGAAACCCACCAACATCCCAGAGTTGAAGCTGTTCTGTACGGAGGAATTGGCTAAAATTCCTCCAAGCTGGTGTGCAGGACTGATCAACAGTTACCGGAAACATTTAGTTGCAGGTATTGCTGCACAAGGGGGTCACACCAGATACTGAAAGCAAAGGTTCACATACTTTTGCCACTCACAGATATGTAATATTGGATTATTTTCCTCAAGAAATGAATGACTGAGTATAATATTTTTTCTCATTTGTTTATCTGGGTTCTCTTTATCTACTTTTAGGACTTGTGTGAAAATCTGATGACGTTTTAGGTCATATTCATGCAGAAATATAGAAAATTCTAAAGGGTTCACAAACTTTCAAGCACTACTCTGTGTGTGTGTGTGTGTGTGTGTGTGTGTTTGTAATATATGCACATACATATACACATACAGGGTGGACCAAAAGTAGGTATACACTTTACACATATCAGTGTATACCGTAAAATACCAAATAATAGCCGAGTTCCAATTAACCGCCGAGTTCCCTTTAACGGCCGGGTGTACGCGTGTGTTGTGACAAATAAAGGCCGGTTCCGAATACTCGCTGGGGTCTAAAAAAAAAAAGCGTCCGAACGTTCTATCTAGAATCTTGAGGCCCAGCACTTTTCTGGTTTTCTGGTGTTTAAACGATTTTGCATTGCATAGTTTTCTACCGAAACAATATGAATGAATGAATGAATGAATGAATGCAAAATGAAATTATTTCTATAATAGTGTTTACAACATTTTGTTACGTGATAATAAACATGCCATTTCAATGTTATAATCTTGGTCTACCGTAATATTTCTTGAGGAATGCAACTCTGTAACTTTTGACAGATGTCTTAGCCAATTACGTTTGACATGGGTGTGTGGGATATCACTTACGTCATCGAATGAGGAATACCCCTTTGGGGTATTCACCCAACGAAAGCCAGCGTGTGTGGTGACATTGAGGACTGCAGGTTTCCAAGGTTGGACTGCTGCTTCTGTTAAACGACCTAAATTGCCGAATGCATGCGTCAAAGCACACACTGAGTTTTATTAAAGACCTTATACCATTTCACTTGCCCTTACCCATTCGGATCTGGAAGACGCTTTACAAAAAAGGTGAGAGCGTTCTAACATGCATTTCAGTCTGCTCGCGGCCAATCTAATCCAAGGGGCCTTTTCAACAAGTAATCTGTCGTGCAAGTTGGGCAGAAGCACGCGTCAGGCAGGCAACATGTAGGCCTACAAGTCAGTAACCTATTCAACTAACTTTCATCCGAACTTTAAGTTTTCTACGGGGTCGAGCCACCGTACCAACTCACTCGGGGAATAGGCTCATATCGGCCAAATAGGGAGACGTCTTGGAGAGAAATGTGAGAATGCAAGATGACAGTATGTAGCCACTGCAGGTCACTTATTTTTCAGCATAAGAAAAAACCCTTTGGTTTGACACTTCGCACCCTAATTATGTTGCTTCAACGTCGCGCCCTCCATACAATTTCAGATTGACAGACATCGCGAAGCGCAAAGGGTGGAGGCTGCATGGGTGAGGGTGATAGCAAGTGACCATAACTTTGCAGAGTAATTAAATCACAGTGCTGCGCACAGACAATGGTGTGGTTTCTTGATTATTTTGTAAAGCATGCACTTAACTAGTCATGAACAGGAAAAGGTGTGTGATTTATCCTTTATCCACCCCGACTGTGCCATGCGAAGATGCATTCTGCGTCTTCAAAATTCCCCGAAGTCGGCACCGTGCTATCTGTAATCTAACTCTAAAGAAACTATAAGTTATACTGGTTAAAAGTAGGCCTATCTGAGAATGATTTTTTCCCCGTTTTGAGGTAGATTTTGGGGAAGGTGTTTGTGAAGAAGGAATTAATCGCCTGTTCCAAATAGCCGCCTAGTCTCTAATACGCGCCGGGTCTCTTACGCGATTGAGAAAAATAATAGCCCGGGCTATTATTTGGTATTTTACGGTACCTACTTTTGGCCCACCGTGTGTGTGTGTGTGTGTGTGTGAACCATAGTTTTATTATTCCCCACTGGCTGTAAGGCCCGAAGGGGGATTGTGTCATGGCAATGTCCATCCGTCCATCCATCCCGAGAAGTGTGCTCACCTTTTGAAATCAACTCCTCTCACAATTTTTGGAGGAATTTCATGAAACTTGGCATGAATCTTTGTTATGTCGGTAATGCGTAATTTTAATTTTAAAATACAGTAATTTACCAGGGTCGCAGGCAGAACAGGATAAGTGTCTACAGATAATGGATGGATGGATTATTTCCCAGAGTTACAGCCCTTGATTAACAAAATTATAATTTGCTAATTTTATATGTGTGTTTTCCTTCTGAAATCAACTCCTCTCACAATTTGTGGAGGAATTTCACCAAACTTAACAAAAGGCATTGTTGTATGTCGGTAGTACGTTGTAGACTTCCCTAGGTGTGGGTGGAGCACAGAGGACGGCAGGACAGAGATCAGGTTCAACAAACAGTTTAATTGTTTCCACTTTTCAGGGGACACAAGAGGTTTTAACCAGACACACGCACACACACACACAGGTGTCTGGTTCGGGAGAGATCTCCTCCGCTCTCGCTCTCCCTCCCTAAATAGGGCGCGGTCCCTGGGAAGACACACAAACACAGGTTAATTGCTCTCAGGTGAAGTGAATCTGCCACTTACCTTCCCCGACTCCGCCCTCCTGTCACAGACCGGTGCTTGACCACGCCCCCGCTGCCACATACCCCCACCGCCCGACTCAGGCCGGGCAGCCGTCCGGCCCGCAGCCGACTCCCCCCCCCCTTGACGGGAGAGGAAGTCCGCCACGACCATCTGCGCCCCCGGCCTGTGGACCACCTTGAAATTAAAGGGTTGGAGCGCCAGATACCAACGGGTGATCCGCGCGTTGGCATCTTTCATGCGGTGGAGCCACTGGAGGGGCGCGTGGTCCGAACAGAGGGTGAAAGAGCGCCCCAGCAGGTAGTACCGGAGGGCGAGGACCGCCCATTTGATCGCCAGGCACTCCTTCTCAATCGTGCTGTAGCGCCCCTCACGCACTGACAGCTTCCGGCTGATGTATAGGACCGGGCGATCCTCCCCCTCCACCTGCTGGGACAAAACGGCCCCCAGCCCTCTGTCCGACGCATCCGTCTGTAACATAAAAGGGAGAGAGAAGTCAGGGGAGTGTAAAAGTGGCCCCCCACACAGTGCAGCCTTTACCTCAGAGAAAGCCCGCTGGCACTGCTCCGTCCACTGGACCGGATCTGGCGCCCCCTTTTTAGTGAGGTCAGTCAGCGGGCTGGTGACGTCCGAATAATTAGGTATAAACCTACGATAGTAGCCAGCCAGCCCCAGGAACTGTCTCACCCCCTTTTTGGTCTTGGGCCTCGGGCAGGCCGCAATCGCTGCTGTCTTATTAATCTGGGGACGCACCTGCCCGTTGCCCAAGTGGAAGCCCAGATACCGTACTTCCACCCGCCCAATCGCACACTTCTTTGGGTTGGCCGTGAGTCCCGCCCGTCTCAGCGACCTAAGGACGGCCCTCAGGTGTTGCAGGTGCCGCTGCCAGTCGTTACTATAAACGATAATGTCGTCCAGGTAGGCGGCCGCATAGGTGGCGTGGGGCCGGAGGACCCGGTCCATCAGCCGCTGAAACGTAGCGGGCGCCCCAAACAGCCCAAACGGAAGTGTGACGAACTGGTGTAAGCCGAACGGTGTGGAAAAGGCCGTTTTCTCCCGGGATAATGGAGTCAAGGGGATCTGCCAATATCCCTTCGTTAAATCCAGTGTCGAGTAAAAGCGAGCCGTGCCTAGTCGATCGAGCAGCTCATCAATGCGAGGCATTGGGTACGCGTCGAATTTAGACACCGCGTTGACTTTTCTATAGTCCACACAGAACCGGACCGAGCCGTCGGCCTTGGGAACCAAGACCACCGGGCTGCTCCAGTCGCTGTGGGACTCCTCGACGATGCCCATTTCGAGCATGGCCTGAAGTTCTTCCCGAACCACCTTTTTTTTGTGTTCGGGTAGTCTATAAGGGCGGCTACGCACTACCACCCCCGGGGGTGTCTCTATGTGGTGTTCCATGAGGTTAGTGCGACCGGGCAGGGGCGAGAACACATCCGAAAACTCGGCTTGCAACTGGGCGACCTCCGTGAGTTGGGTCGGGGAGAGGTGGTCTCCACAGGGGACCGGAGAGGTACATGATGCCAAATTCCCTTTTTGAACCTCCGGCCCCAGCTCCGCCTTCTCCGGAACTACCGACACCAACGCCACGGGGACCTCCTCGTTCCAGAGTTTGAGCAGATTGAGGTGGTAAATCTGTAGCGCCCCACCCCTGTCTGTTCGCCTCACCTCATAGTCGACATCCCCGACTCGCCGTGTGACCTCAAAGGGTCCTTGCCACTTGGCGATTAATTTGGAGCTCGACGTGGGCAAGAGTACGAGTACTTTATCTCCCGGTGTGAACTCTCTAAGGCGCGTACCCTTGTTGTACAGGCGGGCTTGCCGTTCCTGGGCCTGCCGCAAATTCTCCTGAGTTAGGTGGGTGAGCGTGTGGAGTTTTGCGCGCAGGTCCATAACGTACTGAATTTCATTCTTACTCTGTGAAGGTCCCTCCTCCCAATTTTCCCGCAGCACGTCTAGGATGCCGCGCGGCTTACGCCCATATAATAATTCGAACGGGGAGAACCCCGTGGAGGCTTGAGGGACCTCTCGCACTGAGAACAGCAAGGGTTCGAGCCACTTATCCCAATTACGTGCGTCCTCACTTACGAATTTTTTAATGATATTTTTGAGGGTGCGGTTGAACCGTTCTACTAAACCGTCCGTTTGTGGGTGATATACACTGGTGCGGATCGGCTTAATCCCCAATAACCCATACAGTTCGCGTAGTGTTCGTGACATAAACGTAGTGCCTTGATCAGTCAGAATCTCTTTCGGGATTCCAACTCGGGAGATGACGCGGAAGAGTGCCTCTGCAATACTGCGTGCTGAGATATTGCGCAGAGGCACTGCTTCCGGGTATCGCGTTGCATAGTCCACTAGAACTAATATAAAGCGGTACCCTCGTGCTGACCGATCTAATGGCCCGACGAGATCCATCCCAATTCTTTCAAACGGGGTCTCGATTAACGGTAGAGGGCGCAACGGCGCTTTTGGAATGGCCGCTGGATTTACTAACTGGCATTCGCGGCATGCCGTACACCACCTACGGACATCGCCGCGAATCCCCGGCCAATAGAATCGGGCCATTATTCGGGCTAGTGTTTTATCCTGCCCTAAGTGTCCAGCCATGGGATTAAAGTGAGCCGCCTGGAATACTAATTCCCGGCGGCTCTTTGGAATCAAAAGCTGCGTGACTCGCTCTTTAGTTTGAGTGTCCTGCGTCACTCGGTATAATCTATCCTTCATAATCGCGAAGTAGGGGAAGGACGGGGTGGCGTTCGGCTGGAGCGTTTGACCATCGATTACTCTCACTTGGTCAAACGCATGCCGCAGAGTCTCGTCTCGCGACTGCTCCAATGGGAAATCCGCGAGGGATTCCCCAATAGAGAGAGGAGGAGCCGGTGGCTCCTCACCCTGACGCGGAGATGACGTAGACGGCTCCGCGACAGCTGCTCCCGCCAAAACGACACCGGGACCTCCCCCTGTCAACTGGCAGGACCCACTCTCTACTAGGCGCGTCATTAAACCCCGAAATCCCGGCCAATCAGTCCCCAAAATTAACGAGTGGGTAAGGCGAGGATTAACCGCCGCCTTCACTATAAATTTTTCCCCTCTGAAAATAATGTGGACCGACACCAAAGGGTAGCTGTGAACATCCCCGTGCACACACAAAACCTTCACCCCTTGTGCTCCCCCCAATGCCTCGTTTTGAACCAGGCTTTGGCGAATTGAGGTCTGATTACAACCAGAATCCACCAATGCCTGATATGTAGCCCCTTGGATACTCACCGGTATGCGATACGCTCCGGCCCGATCGAGGGCGGCCTCTGGCGCGTCGGGGATCCGAACCACCGCGCCCACTTCCATTGCCGTGCACTGCTGTTGAAGGTGGTCCGGTTCCCCGCAGCGCCAGCAAACCGGCCCGGGCTTCCCCTCTGCACCGGTGCTCTGGGGCTCACTCACCTGAGGTGGGGGAGAGACAGACACAGAAGGGAGACACGGGAGGGCACCGCGGGTGCGGCGGGCCGGCAGGGGTGGTGCCGGCCCCCGCCTCCGCGGTGGGGGAATGGGGCGAGGACGGGACACAGAAGGAGGGGAGAGAGAGAGAGAAAGAGAAGAGGAGAGAAGAGATGTCGACATCCGCTGTCCTGCCGCCGAGACAGCCGCCAGATGATCCTCCACCAGCTCGACTGCCTGATCCAGCGACGCCGGGCGGTGGCACTGGACCCACTCCGCGGCTCCTGCTGGTAAGCGGGCGATGAACTGTTCCAGTACCACCTGATCGACGATTCCCTCGGCGTCGCGATCTTCGGCCCTCAGCCACCGCCAGCAGGCGTCCCGGAGCTGCTGGCCGAACGCGAACGGGCTGCCGACTTCCTCCATCCGCAGCGCGCGGAAGCGCTGGCGCTGCTGCTCCGGCGTGCGCCCCACGCGCTGAAGGACAGCCCGGCGAAGGTCGGCGTAGGCCAGCCGGCGATCGGCGGGGAGCTGTAGTGCAGCCAGCTGCGCCTCTCCCGTCAGGAGGGGGAGGAGGCGCGCCGCGCGCTGCTCCATCGGCCACCCCGAGGCTTCAGCGACCTGTTCGAATAACGTGAAGAAAGCCTCGGGGTCATCCTGCGGGCCCATCTTAGTTAAGGTGAGGGGAGACGGGCCCGCGGCCGGAGCGCTGGTGGGCCCCGCCGACGCGAGGAGACGCCGGAACGCCTTGCGATCTTCTTGCTGGGCCAGCACCAGGGCATCGAAGCGCCGCTCTTGTTCCTTTCGGAGTGTGATGAGCGCCTGGTGCTGGCTTTGCTGAGCCGTGGCGAGGGCGTGGACCAGGTCGGTGAACGGGGAGGATTCCATGGGGCTGCTGGGTTGGTGCTCCATTTCCCGGGTTTCGGCACCACTGTAGACTTCCCTAGGTGTGGGTGGAGCACAGAGGACGGCAGGACAGAGATCAGGTTCAACAAACAGTTTAATTGTTTCCACTTTTCAGGGGACACAAGAGGTTTTAACCAGACACACGCACACACACACACAGGTGTCTGGTTCGGGAGAGATCTCCTCCGCTCTCGCTCTCCCTCCCTAAATAGGGCGCGGTCCCTGGGAAGACACACAAACACAGGTTAATTGCTCTCAGGTGAAGTGAATCTGCCACTTACCTTCCCCGACTCCGCCCTCCTGTCACAGACCGGTGCTTGACCACGCCCCCGCTGCCACATACGTATATTGTAATTTTGTTAAATTCAGTCACATTTTACCAGTTACAGCCCTTGATTAATAAAATTATACTTTGACAATTTCATGAGAGTGTATATTCCTTCTGAAAGCAACTCCTCTCACAATTGTTGGAGGAATTTCATGAAACCTGGTAAAAGGCATTGTTGTATGTCAGTAGTACACATATTGTAATTTTGTTAAATTGGGTCACATTTTACCAGAGTTGTGCCCTTGATTAACAACCTTGTACTTTCACAATTTCATGAAGGTATGCTTGCCTTCTGACATCAACTCCTCTCACAATTTTTGGATGAATTTCTCGAAGCTTGGCAAAAGGCCTTGTTATATGACGGAATACGCATATTGTGATTTAATTCCGTTTGTGAAAATTTTACCAGAGTTTTGACCCTTGATTAAATAACTTGTACTTTAACAATTTCATGATGGTGTACATTCTTCTGAAATCAACTCCTCTCACAATTTATGGAGGAATTTCACCAAACTTGGCAAAAGACTTATATGACAGTTATACATATATTGAAGTTTCATTTAATTTGGTCAAATTTACCAGTTATGCCCTTTGATTATTAACAAACTTGCACTTTGGCAATTTCATCAAGGTGTGCTTGCTTTCTGAAATCAACTTCCCTCACAATTTTTATTATCCCCTGCTGGCTGAAAGCCCCTAAGGGGGATTATGTCGTGGCGATGTTCGTCCATCCGTCCCGGGAAGGGTACTCACCCTCTGAAATAAACTCCTCTTGCAATTTTTGGAGGAATTTCACAAAACTTGACAGGATTCTTTGTCGTATGTCTGTAATACGCATATTGCAATTTCGTTCCATTCAGTCGCATTTTACCAGTTATGGCGTAGTTGCCAGCGGGGGATATTTTGCTCTCAGAACACTCTTGTATATAGAGATATTACACAGTTGCTCGAAGGTATGTGATTTTTCTTTTTATTATATAGACACATTCACAAACAAAAAGTACCCAAATTTATCAGAACAATTAATTGATGTAGCTCATGTGAAAAATATGAGTGGCGTATTTCTGAATAAAACATTTGTGTCCATATATACTGTAGTAATCCCTGATGTGGGTGGGGCACAGAAGCACGGCAGGCGAGAGTCTGTGTTCACACAGACACTTTATTTTGCTTCTTTCATTAGCTTTTCCTCAGTCACATGCACAACACACATGTGTTCTGGTCAGGAGAGAGATTCTTCTCTGCTCTCCCCCTCCTTTTATACTCCATTCCTGCAACAAACAAACAAACACACACACACACACACACACACACACACACACACACACAAATTGACACCAGGTATAATGACTTAGCCACTTACCTTCCCTGACCCCGCCCTCCATTCACAGACTGCTGCTTGGCCACGCCCCTGCTGCCACATACCCCCACTGCCCGACTCAGGCCAGGGAGCCATCCGGCCTGAAGCTGACTCCCCCACCTGACGGGACAGGAAGTCCGCTACCACCATCTGTGCCCCCGGCCTGTGGATCACCTCGAACTTAAATGGCTGGAGAGCGAGATACCAACGGGTGACCCGCGCATTGGCATCCTTCATGCGGTGGAGCCACTGGAGGGGTGTGTGGTCCGAACAGAGAGTGAAAGGGCGCCCCAGCAGGTAGTATCGGAGGGTGAGGACCGCCGACTTGATGGCGAGACACTCCTTTTCAATTGTGCTGTACTTGCTTTCACGCATCGACAGCTTTCGGCTGATGTACAGCATCGGGCGCTCCTCGCCCTCCACCTCCTGTGACAAAACGGCCCCCAGCCCCCTGTCCAATGCATCAGTCTGCAAAATAAAGGGGAGAGAGAAATCAGGGGAGTGTAAAAGTGGCCCCCCACACAGTGCAGCTTTTACCTCAGAGAAGGCCTGTTGGCACTGCTCCGTCCACTGGACCGGATCTGGAGCCCCCTTTTTAGTGAGGTTGGTTAGCGGGCTGGTGACGTCCGAGTAGTTAGGCAGAAACCTACGATAATAGCCAGCCAGCCCCAAGAACCGCCTCACCTCCTTTTTGGTCTTGGGCCTCGGGCAGGCCGCAATCGCTGCAGTCTTGTTAATTTGGGGACGCACCTGCCCATGACCCAAGTGGAACCCCAGATACCGTACTTCCTCCTGCCCAATCGCACACTTTTTTGGGTTAGCTGTGAGGCCCACTCACCTCAGCGACTTTAGAACAGCCCTTAGGTGTTCCAAGTGCCACGGCCAATCATGACTGTAGATTATTATGTCATCTAGACAGGTGGCCGCGTAGGCAGCATGAGGGCGGAGGACCCTGTCCATAAGCCACTGAAACGTAGCGGGTGCCCCAAATAACCCAAAAGGGAGTGTGACAAATTGGTGTAAACCAAACGGTGTGGAAAAGGCCATTTTCTCTCGGGATAGAGGAGTCAAGGGGATCTGCCAATATCCCTTTGTTAGATCCAGTGTCGAATAAAAGCGAGCAGCGCCTAAGCGATCAAGCAACTCATCAATGCGAGGCATTAGGTACGCGTCAAATTTAGACACCACGTTGACCTTTCTATAGTCCACACAGAACTGGACCGACCCATCGGTCTTGGGAACCAGGACCACTGGGCTGCTCCAGTCACTGTGGGACTCCTCGATTATGCCCATTTTGAGCATGGCCTTGAGTTTGTCCCGAACCACCTTTTTCTTGTGTTCAGGCAAGCAGTAAGGGTGGCTACGCACTACCACCCCTGGGGGCGTTTTGATGTGGTGTTCTATGAGGTGGGTACAACCCAGAAGGGGCGAGAACACATCAGAAAATTCCTTCTGCAACTTGGCTACCTCCGTGAGTTGGGTCGGTGAGAGGTGGTCTCCACAAGGGACCAGAGTGGTCCGAGATGTTATCTTTTTTACCTCCGGCCCCAGCTCCGCCTTCTCTGGGACTACCGACGCCAATGCCACGGGGACCCCTCATTCCAGCGCTTTAAAAGGTTGAGGTGGTAGACTTGCAGTGCCCCACCCCTATCCGTTCGCTTCACCTCATAGTCGACGTCCCCGACTCGCCGTGTGACCTCGAAGGGCCCTTGCCACTTGGCGACTAATTTAGAACTTGACATGGGCAATAATACGAGTACTTTGTCTCCCGGTGTGAACCCTCTAAGGCGCATGCCCCTGTCATACAGCCAGCTTTGACGTTCTTGTGCCTGCCGTAAATTCTCTTGGGTTAGGTGTATGAGGGTGTGGAGTTTTGCGTGCAGGTCAGGAACATACTGGATTTCATTTTTCTCAGTGAAGGTCCCTCCTCCCAGTTTTCCTGCAGCACATCCAGAATGCCATGCGGCTTACGCCCATATAATAATTCAAAGGGAGAAAACCCTGTGGAGGCTTGTGGGACCTCTCGTACTGCGAATAACAGGGGCTCGAGCCACTTATCCCAATTACGCACATCTTCACTTACGAATTTCCAGATTATGTTTTTGAGTGTCTGGTTAAATCGCTCTACTAATCCATCCGTTTGTGGGTGATAGACACTGGTGCAGATAGACTTAATCCCCAGTAATCCATACAGCTCGTGCAGTGTGCATGATATAAGCCTTGGTCTGTCAGGATTTCTTTCGGAATCCCGACCCAGGAGATAAAGCGGAAGAGTGCCTCTGCAATACTGCGTGCTGAGATATTGCAGAGAGGCACTGCTTCCGGATATCACATTGCATAGTCCACCAGAACTAAAATAAAGCGATATCCCCATGCTGACCGATCTAATGGCCCGACGAGATCCATCCCAATTCGCTCAAACGGGGTCTCGATTAGAGGAAGAGGGCACAACGGCACTTTTGGAGTGGCCGCAGGATTGACTAATTGGCATTCACGGCACGCCGCACACCACCGACGGACATCCCCGCGAATCCCTGGCCAATAGAACCGGGCCATTATTCGTGCTAGTGTTTTGGCTTGCCCCAAGTGTCCAGCCATGGGATTAAAGTAGGCTGCGTGGAATACGAGTTCCCTATGGCTCTTTGGGATTAACAACTGGGTTACTTGTTCCTTCGTTTGAGTGTCCTGTGTCACTCGGTACAATCTATCTCTAATAATGGCAAAATAGGGGAAGGTCGGTGCCGCGCTCGGCTGAAGAGTTTGACCATCGATTACTCTCACTTGGTCAAATGGATGCCACAGAGTCTCGTCCCGCGACTGCTCTAACGGGAAATCCCCAAGGGACTCCCCGAGAGAGGGAGGAGGAGCGGGCTGCTCCTCACTCTGATGCGGTATTGACGTAGACGGCTCTGCAACAGCTTCTCCAGCCAACGCCACACCGGGATCTTCCTGTGACCTACTAGGGCAGGACCCACTACGTGTTAAATACTCCATTAGTTCTTTAAATCCAGGCCAATCAGTACCCAAAATCAATGAGTGGGTAAGGTGAAGACTAACTGCCGCCTTTATTCTATGCGTTTGGCCCCGGAATAGAATATGGACAGACACTAGCGGGTAATGGTGAACATCCCCGTGCACACACAACACCTTCACCGCTTGTGCTCCCCCCAATGCCTCACCTTGCACCAGCCGTTGGTGAATTGAGGTCTGATTACAACTGGAATCCACTAAAGCATGATATGTATCCCCTTGAATACTCACCGGTATGCGATACGTTCCGGCCCGATCAGGGGCGGTTTCTGGCACATCGAGGATCTGGATGACAGCACCCACATCCCTTGCGGAGCTCTGACACTGGAGATGCTCCGAATACCCGCCGCGCCAGCACACCAGCCCAGGCTTTCCCTCTGCACTGGTGTTATGGGTGTCACTCACCTGAAGGGGAGACAACACAGACACAGAAGAGGGAGATGGGAGGACACCACGGGTGTGACGGGCCGGCTGGGGAGGAGCCAGCCGCCGCCTTCGTGGCAGGGGAACGGGAGGGAGACAAGAGACAGGAGAGAGAGAGGGGAGAGAAGCGAGGGGAGACGCCTCGTCTGCCTGCCGTCAGAGCCGCCTCCAGATGGTTCTCCGCCAGCTCGATGGCTCGTTCCAGCAATGCCGGGCGGTGAGACTGGACCCATTCCGCCGTTCCTTCTGGAAGTTGAGAGATAAACTGCTCCATTGCCACCAGATCGATGATCTTGTCGGCGCCGCAGTCTTCCACCCTCAGCCACCGCTGGCAGGCGTCCCGGAGTTGCTGGCCGAATGCAAACGGCCGGCCGACCTCCTCCAGTGCCAGTGTCCGGAAGCGCTGACGATGTTGCTCCGGGGAGTGGCCAAGCCGCTGCAGAATGGCTTTCTTTAGGCCAGCATAGACCAGCCGGCTGTCAGCAGGGAGCTGCCGCGCTGTGAGCTGCGCCTCGCCAGTCAGGAGCAGGAGGAGGCGCGCCGCGCGCTGCTCCAGCGGCCACCCCCACGCCTCAGCTGCCTGCTCAAAGAGAGCGAGGAACGCTTCCGGATCGTCCTGCAGTCCCATCTTCGTGAGGGTGGCGGCAGCGGTGGCTGATGGCCCGGCTGGCGTGAGCAGGTGCCGGAACGCCTGGTGATCTTCCTGCTGGGCCAGCATCAAGTCTTCAAAGTGCTGCTGCTGCTCCTTCCGGAGGGTGATCAGCGCTTGATGCTGGTTCTTCTGGGTGGTAGCGAGGGCAAGGATGAGCTCTTCGAGTGGGGAGGACTCCATGGGGTGGTTCTCTTCTGTGTCCTGGGTTTCGGCACCACTGTAGTAATCCCTGATGTGGGTGGGGCACAGAAGCACGGCAGGCGAGAGTTTGTGTTCACACAGACACTTTATTTTGCTTCTTTCATTAGCTTTTCCTTAGTCACACGCACAACACACACGTGTTCTGGTCAGGAGAGAGATTCTTCTCTGCTCTCCCCCTCCTTTTATACTCCATCCCTGCAACAAACACACACACACACACACACACACACACACACACACACACACACACAAATTGACACCAGGTGTAATGACTTAGCCACTTACCTTCCCTGACCCCACCCTCCATTCACAGACTGCTGCTTGGCCATGCCCCCACTGCCACATATACATACATACATCTGTGACATCGAGAATGGCAACCATGACTCATTTCTCAATATGTTACTTGTGAGGAATATTTCAATTTTGAGAAACTATTTTTGTGTTGAAAATATATACATGCACCACTTAAACTCCATATCTTCGCAGCAATAAAATATTTTCCAAAATGCAATAAAAACAAAAATATGCAATTTGTTAATTTGTCTGGACTTTTATTTAACTGCCAAAAGTACAAAGAAAAGATTTTCAGTCATTTTACTGACCAACTTAATTGTATTTTGTAAATATAAATTAAGTTAGAATTTGATGCCTCAGATGCTCACTTGCTGTTTTATGCAGTTATCTATTCAGACAATCCCTTGATAGCAGCACAATGCATAAAATCCTGCAAATAGAAATCAGAAGATTCAGTTAATGTTCACTTTAAACATCAGAATGGGGAAAATTGTGATCTCTGTGATTTTCACTGTGTTATGGGTGTCAGTGCCAGATGGACTGGTTTGAGTTATTTCTGAAACTGCTGATCTCCTGGGGTTTTCACAAACAGTCTTTTGAGTTTACACAGAATGGTGCAAAAAACACTGAGTGAGCGACAGTTCTGTGGTTGGAAACAAATGCCTTGTTGATAAGAGAGTTCAGAGGAAAATGGCCAGATTGTTTCAAGCTGCCAGAAAGAATATAGTAACTCATATAATCACTCTTTACAGCTGTGGTGACTAGAAAGGCATCCTTTGCAACAGCAGAAGACCACATTGGGCTCCACTCCTGCCAGCAAAAGAACAGGAATCTTAGAATCAAGACCAAGTTCCTATTAAAGTGGCCGGTGAGTGTATGGTCTCATAACTATGCTACACTGCAGATCCACTCTGACTTGGAAATTTGTGCACATGAGGTGAGACTTGACTTGAGATTTGATCGTAGCCTCCGCTCATCTCCACTTTGAAAATTCCGAGCTTTGCATGGAAATTACTACATGCCCAGTTTTATTGTATGCTTGTTTTTTTAAATGAGTCATTATTTTTATCATTTCTATTTGACCTTGTAAAATAAGTGCACTAAGATGATGGATCTGACATTTTAGCTTTGTCACTGTTGTTGTTGTTGTTGTTGAGAGTTAGGCCTGGTAGATAAAACAATGGCTATAAGTACACTTATAGACACTTCATCAGTTGCAATAAGAAAATTGTTCGATAGAATGTTCAATTGTTTCCCTTAAATGCATTCAATGCAAACTGCCAGAAACAGTGTAGAGTGAGAAAATGAGCAGTGTTTCCCACAAGTCTTAAATATACTTGCGGTGGTAGCTGGCGGAACGGGCCAACATTACCTGCCCACCAGGGCTTTACATTAACTTTTTTGCTCACTGGCCACTGTGGCTAGTGGTTTTCCTGAGTCACTAGCCATTCAGCCTTTTCACTAGCCATTCAGCCTTTTCACTAGCCACAATTTTGTTCCCAGGAAATCAAAGTTTTTCATTCACCATGATACGTTAAAGTTCAGAAGATCTAGATTTAATTATGAATGGCAGCGTATAATGTAGCACTACAGTAGCACTCATGTATTCAGTGCTGATAAGGTAGCTCCCTATATGAAAACATGCAACCAATTCAGACAAAAATTTAAACAGAGTATTCTGTTTATTGAACTCAAATGCAAGCCCCTTACAATATGAAATATTGTATAATATGAAAATTAACATTCAGTACAATTGAACTGGGGCGGCACGGTGGTGTAGTGGTTAGCGCTGTCGCCTCACAGTAAGAAGGTCCTGGGTTCGAGCCCCGGGGCCGGCGAGGGCCTTTCTGTGTGGAGTTTGCATGTTCTCCCCGTGTCCGCGTGGGTTTCCTCCGGGTGCTCCGGTTTCCCCCACAGTCCAAAGACATGCAGGTTAGGTTAACTGGTGACTCTAAATTGACCGTAGGTGTGAATGTGAGTGTGAATGGTTGTCTGTGTCTATGTGTCAGCCCTGTGATGACCTGGCGACTTGTCCAGGGTGTACCCTGCCTTTCGCCCGTAGTCAGCTGGGATAGGCTCCAGCTTGCCTGCAACCCTGTAGAAGGATAAAGCGGCTAGAGATAATGAGATGAGATGAGATGAGACAATTGAACTGATTCTAATATTAAAAGTCCAATTCAAAACATTTATCATTGAAAAACATTTGATGTTTTGATATGCAAGTATTATGTGTATTATCGAGTATTATTATGTATATTATGTATTATCTATTAATAGTGTGTGTGTGTGTGTGTGTGTGTGTGTGTGTGAACATGTGTAGAAAGAGACATTAAATGTCCTCGTTACATTCATCATTGGATGAGCCTGAATGGTCCATGAAAAATGTCACTTTAAAAATAAGTGTCTTTGTGACCTGAGACTTCCAGCAGGCTGTAAGTTGATAGCTGGGGCGGGATCAACTTCTTTACAATCACGTGAACATTTCTAAACAGCAGCTCCATCCTCTCCAGCTCAGCCGACTTCATGACAGCCAGGGACTTGAAAGCAATGCTGTCCTGTAGTGAATCAACCGTCTTTGCCGGTTTTGATGTTATAGTATCGATGTGTGCATTTGACTTTTCGTGGTCCTTTATAGTTTCGAGTTTAAAATTACTGGTGCCCGTCTTTGCCATACTTTCTACAGTCTTCGCAGTACATGGTATTTTCGGTTTTGCTATGAACTAGCCAATCTCGCCTGAACTTCCATTTGTCATTGAACTGTCTTATCTTCCTATTAGTGTCTTGTTCATCTCCATGGCCTTAGCCAGCTCTGAGGCCCCCGAGGTCCGGACCTCGGTCATTTTTAAGAGCTGAAAATACATTTGTATGCTAAATATTCAACTGGATAAAAAAATAAAGAATAACATTAAAACGTCTCCTTAAAAAGTGCATTGTTAATGATGTTAAACATTGATTCTGTCTTCTGTGTCGGTTTTGTCGGTTTTCTCTGAGACCAAGAACACAAAAGCAAATGAGTGTGTGACTCAGGGGAGGAACGCAGTGCAGGAGACACGGGGTTTTCATGTCACCATCAGCGCACTTTCATCAAGCTGTTAAATTTACATTTTCAAACCAGCGCAGTTGTAGCCTGCCTTGTTTGTGATTTTAAAAATAAATAATTTGATAAGCCAAAGCAATAGAGTGGAAAGTTTCAAATTATGTTTGCCTTGGGTAACTTTGCTTAAAACATGGTGGTGTATACTGATTGTTTTTCCCAGAATTTTTTTGTGTATGTGTAATGGATGCCAGATTGTTAATGTATCTTAGTTCCATAGGCTACATGGTTAGGGTATCTTTTGTCCTCATTGCTTGGGCCAGATCAAACCATTAAACAAGCTTAAATTATTCTTACTCTTGCCACATACATGATTTTTTTTTCAAAACTGATGATATTCAGTTCAAACACCATTAAAAGTAATTTCAGGAATAGATCTCTTGTGTGGTGTGTAATTCGCCCCTCTCATTTACATTTGTCGAACATTTTTCGGCACGTGCTTTGCGCATCACAGACCTCGGTGATTTTAAAATGCTGCCTCCGGCCCTGCTCATCTCTGCCCCTTTTTTCCTGAGCAGCAGGGTTTGAAACTCCAGCGATATGCTGCCACATAGTGCGCTTATCAGTTGTCAGCAACTTTGTTGCTTCATTCATTAACCGCAGGTTACTGTATCATTGATTTTAGCTGAGACGTTAAGGAGCGGGGCGGCACGGTGGTGTAGTGGTTAGCGCTGTTGCCTCGCAGCAAGAAGGTCCGGGTTCGAGCCCCGTGACCGGTGAGGGCCTTTCTGTGCGGAGTTTGCATGTTCTCCTTGTGTCCGTGTGGGTTTCCTCCGGGTGCTCCGGTTTCCCCCACAGTCCAAAGACATGCAGGTTAGGTTAACTGGTGACTCTAAATTGAATGGTTGTCTGTGTCTATGTGTCAGCCCTGTGATGACCTGGCAACTTGTCCAGGGTGTACCCCGCCTTTCGCCCGTAGTCAGCTGGGATAGGCTCCAGCTTGCCTGCGACCCTGCAGAGCAGGATAAAGCGGCTAGAGATAATGAGATGAATGAGACATTAATGAGCATTCTCAACAATTCTAACATGTTGCCAGAATGTTTATGCAGGTGCTCATGGGAGTTGTAGGCGCATAATATTACATTGCAATGCGTTTATTATATGCTTTCAGAGAAAACTACAATTAAAATATATTGTCATACCACAGAATAAACCACCTGCCAAAGTGGCTAGTGGGACTAAAGTCATTACCCGCCAAAGCCGAATTTTACCCGCATTTGGCGGGTGGGCAGGTGCTAATGTAAAGCCCTGCTGCCCACACAAAAATAGTTTACTGCCTGTATGTGTTGTTGGAATGGAATCTGCTTCTCTCGTGTGGTTTGGAATTTGCTCCACTTGTGCGGATTGAACAAGCTGCCCAGTAAATTGCACATTTATCAACGACAATGAAAGGCTTTAGAAAAATTGACTTTTTTCTTATTTTATTTATGATTAAATTTTTTGGGGGGCGGCACGGTGGTGTAGTGGTTAGCGCTGTTGCCTCACAGCAAGAAGGTCCTGGGTTCGAACCCCGTGGTCGGCGAGGGCCTTTCTGTGCGGAGTTTGCATGTTCTCCCTGTGTCCGCGTGGGTTTCCTCCGGGTGCTCCGGTTTCCCCCACAGTCCAAAGACATGCAGGTTAGGTTAACTGGTGACTCTAAATTGACCGTAGGTGTGAATGGTTGTCTGTGTCTATGTGTCAGCCCTGTGATGACCTGGCGACTTGTCCAGGGTGTACCCCGCCTTTCGCCCGTAGTCAGCTGGGATAGGCTCCAGCTTGCCTGCGACCCTGTAGAACAGGATAAAGCGGCTACAGATGATGAGATGAGATAAAATTTTTTTGACTTACAAAGAAGGAAAGAAACACAAAAACCAAAAATGACATTGTAGCAGTTCGTAGGAGGGGGAGGAGCACAGAAAGACGGCAGGCCAGAATAAAGTTCAATAACTTTGTTTATTTTGCTCTTTTCCGACGCAAACATCACCCTCTCAGCCATGCACGTATACACACACACACACACACACACACACATACACACACAAGTCATCTGGCTGGGGAGAGAGCTCCCTTCCTCTGCTCTCTTTCTCTTTATATAGGGCGCGGTCACTGGGAAGACACACAAACACAGGTTAATTGACATCAGGGCCCTGTACTACGAAGCGGGTTTTCTGGCTTACCAGGGTAACTTCGAGAGTAACTTGATCACGTGCAGCGTAACTTCCCGATTAACCCATACTACGAAAGCTATGGCTATGTTCAAACCGAGGTATGCTGCCATGGCAACTTACGCTGCATCTCAAACCTGCTCGTCTCAGGTTATGTTCTTGGTTAACCCGAGGTTTCCGATTAACCACACCCTTTTTAAACACCACCTCTCCACCGACATTTCCTCTAGAGACAATGCCAGCTTACCTGGATGACCCGTGCGATATCGGAGCGCAGATTAGAGATGGGATTTATGGCTCTTTGATGGGATCCACATTTTTGTGATCCGTTCTTTGAAAAGAGCCGTTCAAAAGACTGGCTCATTTGGCTCTTTTTAAATATTTATTCAGTTTTAAGAAGACAGCGTCTAAATAAGCCAGATCCCTCTGCTTAGACAGTGACATCAATATTTCTGGACATACCTTTTATATAAAGCAACCTAGACTTACATTATTGTAACCCCTAAACACTCATAAATAACCATTAAAAAACAATGAGGGCTTCAATGAATGTCCATGCAGAACGGCTTTTCTGTAAAAAAAAAAAAAAAGAACCCACTCAAGAACATAGTTAACAAGAACGCAAGAATATTTTATAAAAAAAACACTTGTTTTACAAAAATATTTAAGTCTGAGATACAAAATAGATACAACTACAATAAATATAACACTAGTTATCACACAAGAACATTTTAATAGAAAAAAACAAACTTTCTATATTAAAAATATTGAAATTGTAACAAAAATAGATACAACTAAACAGTCAGATAAGTAGATAAAGTTATAACAAGAACACGATTATTTTAATAGGAAAAAACAAACTATTAATGCAAAAAATATTATTATTAGAAAAATAGATACAACTAGACAAACAGATAAATAAATAAAATACACAAAAATAGAACAAACAAAATGACGATAGAATAAATTAAATGAACGTCCGTGCAAAGTAGTTTTCCCACAATATTATCATTAATATCACACAACAACATTATAAACTATATACAAAACAATTTGAACTATTAGGCAAACAGATAAAACTTGAATAAATAAAAGGCAAATGAATGCTTGCTTGCACGCGCACACACACCATTATGAATGATGTTTTTATATTTCATTTTCACCTGTTGCCAGGTGCGTTTGGCACTGCTGTTGCCTCTGAAATGTTCACAGGACATACACCAACTTAGTCAAAGGGACTGAACAGTCAGTCATCCTAATTCATGTGACTCTGTGCACATATCAGCTTAAGTAGGCTACTCCATGAATTTACCATACCAAATTTTATTCAGGATTTTTCGGACATTAAACAAGCTATATATGACTGGGGCCACGTTGAAGGACCATTTTCTGTGACTTGTGATTGATCATGAAGCTTTCTCTCAACCTATACTTCTGTTCTGGAACATGTAGAAGGGAGAATGTACTTACGCATTTACCCGATCGGCAATTCGTTGCCAACATGCTTGCCGCTCCTTATTGGCAGCCGCTGTGTTAGATTTTGCTCTTAATGTTGTTTTGAACTCCTCGTAGCTTTGCATTATGACAGCACATTCTTCCTCCGTGAAGTACGGCGACTGTGCCATTGTGAACAGTGGTGATTTGCACTGATAACCTCCCCTTTAACGTGAACGCGCATTAACCCTGATTAGGTTAAACCAGGTTCAACAAATCAACTTCATAACTGGTGTCGTAGTACCGTTTAACCCCAAACAAGATAACCAGGTTTTGTCAACCCCGGTTTAGCGGGGGAACCCTGGGTTACTTCTGGGTAGGTTAACCTCCGTTCGTAGTACAGGGCCCAGGTGTAGTGATTTTGCCACTTAACTTCCCTGACTCCGCCCTCCGGTCACAGACCGGTGCTTGACCACGCCCCCACTGCCACATACCCCCACCGCCTGACTCAGGCCAGGCAGCTGTCCGGCCTGCAGCCGACTCCCCCCCTTGACGGGATTGAAAGTCCGCCACAACCATCTGTGCCCCCGGCCTGTGGATCACCTTGAAGTTAAAGGGTTGGAGTGCCAGATACCAATGGGTGATCCACGCGTAGGCATCCTTCATGCGGTGGAGGGGCACATGGTCCGAACAGAGGGTGAAAGGGCGTCCCAGCAGGTAGTAGCGGAGGGCGAGGACCGCCCACTTGATCGCAAGGTACTCCTTTTCGATGGTGCTGTAGCATCCCTCGCGTACTGACAGCTTTCTGCTGATGTACAGCACTGGACGGTCCGCCCCCTCCACCTCCTGGGATAAAACGGCCCCCAGCCCTCTGTCCAACGCATCCGTCTGTTACATAAAAGGGAGAGAAAAGTCAGGGGAGTGTAACAGTGGCCCCCCGCACAGTGCAGCCTTCACCTCAGAGAACGCCCACTGGCATTGCTCCATCCACTGGACCGGATCTGGTGCCCCCTTTCTAGTGAGATCAGTCAGCGGGCTGGTGACATCTGAATAATTAGGTATAAACCTACGATAGTAGCCAGCCAGCCCCAGGAACTGTCTCACCCCCTTTTTGGTCTTGGGCCTCGGGCAGGCCGCAATTGCTGCTGTCTTGTTAATTTAGGGACGCACCTGCCCGTTGCCCAAGTGGAAGCCCAGATACCGTACTTCCACCTGCCCAATTGCACAGTTCTTTGGGTTGGATGTGAGACCCGCTTGCCTCAGCGACCTAAGGATGGCCCTCAGGTGTTGTAGGTGCCGCTGCCAGTCATTACTATAAATAATGATGTCGTCGAGGTATGCGGCCGCATAGGTGGCGTGGGGGCGGAGGACCCTATCCATCAGCCACTGAAACGTAGCAGGCCCCCCAAACAGCCCAAAAGGAAGTGTGACTGTTACGAACCCATAAAATTGGAAAAATGGGAACACAACATAAGAAGCCCAGGAGACGGCGATTTCAAAAGTAAATTTTTTTTTTTAATGTTCTTGGAGAAAGGGTTAACAAAAAGGCGTCAATAATGGCCGGCGAGTCGTAAAATTCAACTTAAACAATCCCTCCAAAAAAACGAAATAAACAAGGGATTCTTACACACACGTTTTGAAAAAGGAAAAATAAAACAGCATCTTACCAAAAATACAAAAGCAGCTACAAAAGCGTTATTTAACAAAAATAGAGTGCGTCAAAGCCCCAGAATGTGCCCACTAGCTGGAAGAGACAGTGTTGCAGGCGAAGCTCAAAAGCGAAAGAGCAGAGGATCCGAGAGCTGAGAGAATCCACCCAGGGAGACTGGAGTCTTTTATTGGTGGCACCGGCCAATCGGGCGGCTCCGGCACCCAAGGCGCACCTGCAGTGAATCACTCTTAAGGAAAAAAACCACAGCAACCACATGGGCAAACAGTAGATGCAACGCAGCATCTAGGCTACGTAACACCCCCACCCTTAAGAAATAAATTGAAGGGTGAAGACATTGCAAAAAAAAAAAATATATATATATATATATATATATATATATATATATATATATATATTTTTTTTTTTTGAAACCGACTGCATAAATATAAAAACTCAGATCTTCCCCACTAACTATACACACAAATCTACCTAACAGTAGACCCTAATCTTCGGGCAGCCGTTGTGGTGGGTACTTACGCACCTTAAACCCATAGGCCGGTAGAACTACCCAGTAACAAGTAGTTGCCCAAGCCTTGGTGGTGCCCCCGAGACAACTGCTCGTAACCATGTGACCGCCCAAAAACAAGAAAGGCAAAAAAAAATAAAAAATAATGTACCCACCAGGGTACATTCTGAACCTTTCAGGGGAAGTCTGCATAAAGAGTAAAGGCATATACATTTAGAGTGTTTCACAACAGTTTCAAATCACACAATGATATATTTAACAGGTTTACATTACAGGAAGAAAAGAAAAATGCAGCCCGACAATTTATTATTAATTCCATTTAACAGTATAACTAAACCCGGGATAACGCGTCAGCCACGACATTATCCCGACCACGAATGTGTTTAATGTCAAGGTTATAGCCCTGAAGCACCAGACTCCAACGCATTAACCTTTGGTTGTTGTTGCACATACGGTTGAGAAATGTTAGAGGGTTGTGGTCTGTGAATACGGTAACCTTAGCTGCCCCGCCAACATATACCTCGAAGTGCTGTAGAGCCAGCACGAGCGCAAGCGCTTCTTTTTCGATGGTGGAATAGGCGCGTTGGTACTGGTTAAATTTGCGTGAGTAAAACCCAACAGGATGGTCCAGACCATCGTTACCCACCTGAAACAAGACAGCACCCGCCCCTAAATCGCTTGCATCCACCGTAATAGAGAAAGGCATGTTAAAGTTAGGCGCGGCCAGCACAGGCACAGTAGTAAGCAGCGCTTTGATTGATTCAAAGGCGGATTGACAGGGTGTATCCCAGTCAAACACACGCTTTGTGCTGAGCATGTCAGTGAGATCGCGTTTATGAGCAAGAGCATATTCATCTGCTAGCACAGCTGCTCTGGCAGGTGTTAAGTCTTTATGCTCGCTCAGGTAGGTGGCGACGCCCTGTGGAAGTCCGTTGGTGAAGTCCTCTACTATAATTAAGTTGCGAACCGCCTCAAAGGTGGTGACATTTTGTGACTGCAACCAATGGTCAAAGAGGATTTCCTTCTCCCTAACAAATTCCACATACGTCAGCGAGTCGGGTTTTGAAAATGACCGGAATTTTTGCCGATAGGCTTCAGGAACGAGCGAATATATCCTAAGTACCGCCTGTTTGACCTTCTGGTAATCAGAAGCGTCTTCTAGTGGCAAAGAGGAATATGCTTCCTGGGCCTTACCAGTAAAAACACATTGTAATACCATTGTCCAGACCTCGGGTGGCCATTTTAATGTAGTAGCCACACGCTCAAAGTGATTAAAGAATTTATTGACTTCTTTTTCATTAAATGGTGGAACTACACGTATATTTCGAGCCATGTCAAAATCATGCCTGGATGGTACGCCAGCTGCCCTAGCCTGCAACTCCAGTTCCTTTAAGCGTACAGCGTGATCGTGTTCCAGGTTTTTTAAACGAAGCTCATGCTCCCTCTGCTCTCTTAATTTAGTTTGCTCCCATTCAAGCTCCCTCTCTCTCAGCGCTAGGCGCTTCCACTCGAGTGAGCTTTTAGTGGGAGTGGTCGGAGGTTCAGGGGCGACTTTCTCGACTTCGCCAAACACACCTTGGCTATACAGCCTGTCGATAAGCTGCACCTGCAACTCACTTTTAGTGATACCGCCATGAACATCAACTTTATAATGCCCTGCAACGCGTAGAAGCTCATCACGAGTTATACCAAGCAGCGCTTCCTGCGTTGGCCCTTTAACAAACTCATCTAGGTTAAGCATAACTACGGTTAACGGCACACACAAAAAAATACAACTCTAAACAGCTAGTAGGCACCAGCAAAGAATACAAACCTACCACCTGGGACGGAGAAAGATTCGCAGCGAGGACAAAACACAAGGGGTGTTTAAGGAAGCGCAGAGCGCAAAAAGCCTCAAAAGCGGATCTAAAACGTAAGGTGACTTGCGCACAAGCAAGAACTAAATTTTGATTATTAATTAATTAATAAATCAATTAATTCTCTCCCGGACGAGCCCCCATTTATGTTACGAACCCATAAAATTGGAAAAATGGGAACACAACATAAGAAGCCCAGGAGACGGCGATTTCAAAAGTAAATGTTTTTTTTTAATGCTCTTGGAGAAAGGGTTAACAAAAAGGCGTCAATAACGGCCGGCGAGTCGTAAAATTCAACTTAAACAATCCCTCCAAAAAAACGAAATAAACAAGGGATTCTTACACACACGTTTTGAAAAAGGAAAAATAAAACAGCGTCTTACCAAAAATACAAAAGCAGCTACAAAAGCGTTATTTAACAAAAATAGAGTGGGTCAAAGCCCCAGAATGTGCCCACTAGCTGGAAGAGACAGTGTCACAGGCGAAGCTCAAAAGCAAAAGAGCAGAGGATCCGAGAGCTGAGAGAATCCACCCAGGGAGACTGGAGTCTTTTATTGGCGGCACCGGCCAATCGGGCGGCTCCGGCACCCAAGGCGCACCTGCAGCGAATCACTCTTAAGGAAAAAAAACACAGCAACCACATGGGCAAACAGTAGACGCAACGCAGCATCTAGGCTACGTAACAGTGACAAACTGGTGTAAGCCGAACGGTGTGGAAAAGGCCGTTTTTTCTCGGGATAATGGAGTCAAGGGGATCTGCCAATAACCCTTTGCCAAATCCAGTGTCAAGTAAAAGCAAGCCATGCCTAGTCGATTGAGCAACTCATCAATACGAGGCATTGGGTACGCGTTGAATTTAGACACCGCGTTGACGTTTCTATAGTCTACACAGAACCGGACTGACCCGTCGGCCTTGGGTACCAAGACCACCGGGCTGCTCCAGTCCCTGTGGGACTCCTTGATGATGCCCATTTCGAGCATGGCCTCAAGTTCTTCCCGAACCACTTTTTTCTTGTGTTCGGGTAGCCGGTAAGGGCGGCTGCGCACTACCACCCCTGGGGGCATCTCAATGTGGTGCTGTATGAGGTCGGTGTGGCCGGGCAGGGGCAAGAACACGTCTGAAAACTCGGTCTGCAACTGGGCAACCTCCGCGAGTTGGGTCTGGGAGAGGTGGTCTCCACAGGGGACCGGAGAGGTACGTGATGCCAATGCTCCCTTTTGAACCTCCGGCCCCAGCTCCGCCTTCTCCGGAACCACCGACACCAACGCCACGGGGACCTCCTCATTCCAGAGTTTGAGCAGATTGAGGTGGTAAATCTGTAGTGCCCCACCCCTGTCCGTTCGCCTCACCTCATAGTCGACGTCCCCGACTCGCCATGTGACCTCAAAGGGTCCTTGCCACTTGGCGATCAATTTGGAGCTCGATGTGGGCAACAGTACGAGTACTTTATCTCTTGGTGCAGACTCCCTAAGGCGTGTACCCCTGTCGTACAGGCAGGTTTGCCGTTCTTGGGCCTGCCGCAAATTCTCCTGGGTTAGGTGTGTGAGTGTGTGGAGTTTTGCAAGCAGGTCAATAACGTATTGAATTTTGTTTTTACTTGGTGAAGGTCCCTCCTCCCAATTTTCTCGCAGCCCATCTAGAATGCCGCACGGCTTATGCCCATATAATAATTTGAACGGGGAGAACCCCGTGGAGGCTTGGGGGACCTCTTGCACTGCAAACAACAAGGGTTCGAGCCATTTATCCCAATTACGTGCGTCCTCACTTACAAATTTTTTAATTATATTCTTGAGGGTGCGATTGAACCGTTCAACTAAACCGTCCGTTTGTGGGTGATACACGCTGGTGTGGATCGGCTTAATACCTAATAACCCATACAGTTCATTCAGTGTACGTGACATAAACGAGGTGCCTTGGTCAGTCAGAATCTCTTTCGGGATTCCAACTTGGGAGATGACGCGGAAGAGCACTTCCGCAATACTGCGTGCTGAGATATTGCGAAGAGGCACTGCTTCTGGGTATCACATTGCATCGTCCACCAGAACTAAAATAAAGCGGTACCCTCGTGTTGACCGATCTAATGGCCCGACGAGATCCATCCCAATTCTTTCGAACGGGGTCTCGATTAATAGGAGAGGGCACAAAGGCGCTTTTGGAATGGCCGCTGGATTTACTAACTGGCATTCGCGGCATGCCGTACACCACCTACAGACATCGCCGCGAATCCCTGGCCAATAGAACCGGGCCATTAGTCAGGCTAGTGTCTTATCCTGCCCTAAGTGTCCAGCCATGGGATTAAAGTGAGCCGCCTGGAATACCAATTACCGGTGGCTCTTTGTAATCAAAAGCTGTGTGACTTGCTCTTTAGTCTGAGTGTCCTGCGTCACTCGGTATAATCTATCCTTCATAATAGGAAAATAGGGGAAGGATGGGGTGGCGTTTGGCTGGAGCGTTTGACCATCTCTTCACTAAATGACTCATTAACTCCCCGAATCCCAGCCAATCAGTCCCCAAAATTATCGAGTGGGTGAGGCGAGGATTAACCGCCGCCTTTACTCTAAATTTTTCCCCTCGGAAAAAAATGTGGACCGACACTAAAGGGTAGCTGTGAACATCCCCGTGCACACACAACACCTTCACTCCCTGTGCTCCCCCCAATGCCTCGTCTTGCACCAGGCTTTGGTGAATTGAGGTCTGATTACAGCCAGAGTCCACCAACACCTGATATGTATCCCCTTGGATACTCACTGGTATGCGATACTCTCCGGCCCGATCACAGGCAGCTCCTGGCGCATCGGGGATCTGAACCACCGTGCCCACTTCGATTGCCGAGCACTGCTGTTGGAGGTGGCCCGGCTCCCCGCAGCGCCGGCAAACCGGCCCGGGCTTCCTCTCTGCACCGGCGCCCTGGGGCTCACTCACCTGAGGGGGGGAAGAGACAGACACAGAAGGGAAAAATGGGAGGGCACTGCGGGTGCGACGAGCCGGCTGGGGGGGGCCGGCCCCCGCCTCCGCGGTGGGGGAACGGGGCGAGGACGAGACACAGGAGGAGAGAGGAGAGGAGAGAAGAGGATGTCCATTGTCCTGCCATCGGAACAGCTGCCAAATGGTCTTCCGCCAACTCGATGGCCTGATCCAGCGACGCCGGGTGGTGGCACTGGACTCACTGCACGGTTCCCTCCGGTAGGTGGCCGATGAACTGCTACAGCACCACCTGATCGAGGATTCCCTCGGCGTCGCGGTTGTCGGCCCTCAACCACTGCCAGCAGGTGTCCCGGAGCTGCTGGCCAAACGCAAACGGCCGGCCGACTTCCTCCAGACTCAGAGCGCGGAAGCGCTGTCGTTGTTGTTCAGGGGTGCGCCCCACCTGCTGGAGGATGGCCCAGCGAAGGTCCGCGTAGGCCAGCCTGCGGTCGGCGGGGAGCTGTAGCGCGGCCAGCTGCGCCTTGCCCGTTAGCAGGGGGAGGAGGCGCGCCGCGCGCTGTTCCACCGGCCAGCCCGAGGCCTCTGCTGCCTGCTTGAAGAGCGTGAGGAAGGCCTCGGGGTCGTCATGCGGGCCCATTTTAGTTAGGGTGAGGGAAGAAGGGCCCGCGGTGGTGGAGATGGTGGACCCCGCCGACGCGAGGAGATGCCGGAACGCCTGTCGATCTTCCTGCTGCACCAGCACCAGGGCCTTGAACCGGTGCTCTTGCTCCTTCCAGAGGGTGGCTAGCGCCTGGTGCTGGCTCTGCTGGGCCGTGGCGAGGACGTGGACCAGGTCTGCGAAGGGAGGGGACTCCATGGGGCTGTTCTTTTCCTGTGCTCGGTCCCGGGTTTCGGCACCACTGTAGCAGTTCGTAGGAGGGGGAGGAGCACAGAAAGACGGCAGGCCAGAATAAATCTCAATAACTTTGCTTATTTTGCTCTTTTCAGATGCAAACATCACTCTCTCAGCCATGCACGCACGCACACACACATACACAAGTCGTCTGGCTGGGGAGAGAGCTCTCTTCCTCTGCTCTCTCTCTCTTTATATAGGGCGCGGTCACTGGGAAGACACACAAACACAGGTTAATTGACATCAGGTGTAGTGATTCTGCCACTTACCTTCCCTGACTCCGCCCTCCGGTCACAGACCGGCGCTTGACCACGCCCCCGCTGCCACAGGCATATTATTTTCTGTCACTGGTACGAAAATAGAATGACCAAATGTACCAGACCATCAATGTCCATCCAATAATTAGTTAAACAGGCTAGAAAAAAGTGCTGTTCCAAAGCTGAAGGCACTGACTGGACTTAAGCACTTCCTGTTGTCAGGGCACCGTAACACGTAACTTGCACACTGATGAAGATTGTCATGAAACTCTCCATTCATGTGGTTGACTACTTGGCCAGCACAACACAGTTCCTTTTAGCGATACAGTTAATTATGTTCATTAACGTTGAAGAAGAATTCTTATTCTTCATACTTATTTGTTAAAATGGGCCGTCAGATATACTTTGGTGGCCGTTCCTGGGTGGTCTGCCCAAGTAAAGCCTATGTGTGGGAAACATTTTACAGACGATGAGGAAATTGTTGATAAAAGTAAAGTGTTTCAATTCAAAATAAAGTGGTGAAATTCAACCTTTTTTCTTCTGGTATTTATTAAAAATAGTGCTTTAAAAATAATCAGTAATTATTGATATTGACTGAAATGAAACATTTTTTGTGATACATTTTTTGGCTATATTGCCCAGCCCTATTGATAAATATATTATCATGTATTTTGAGCAGAAAGTTTATTATTTAATTAGTTTCAATTTTGTCGAGGAAAATGGTCATCTTAGTTTTCAACAACAGAATAACTACTGCCGCATCCCTGACCAAAAGGTTACTGATAATAGATGAATAAATGCATGGAAGAATGAGTAGATGATTATGGTCTGTTGTATAATACATGCTGACCTAAACATTAAAAAAAAAACATAAAGGAACAAAAAAAAAATCCTTAGTTAAAAAACAGTGACCTTGAACTAGTCGGCTGTTGGACAGATAACTGGTCAGCCAATCTGAACCTTCCTTACCTTTTACATGTAAGAATTAGATCAGTGCAAAAAAGAAAGTGATGGTATCTCTGCCATCCAGAGACTATAATAGGTACTAGGATCTGGTTCATTCACAGCCACAGATATGTATATGACTCTGGTTGAAACAAACAGGCTTTGAATTTTTTTTTTCCAAACATCCACCATATTTTCTTAAAGTATCCAGCCATCCACCACTTTCTTATGCCATAAGAACAAGAACAATTTAAGACTTTAATGTAGGATGAATTATACTTTTTCTGGTTGTGTAATGCTACCAGCAGACAGGGGTTGGTCTTTTTATGTACTAAAGATCAGATGTGGCAATAGATAGTTTTCACTGATGTCACGGCATTCCGGGGAACGCCCCCCAGCTGCCATCTTGGAGGGCAAACAAAACGGACCATCGCCACTACTGGCTACGTTATCTCGGACGAATTTATGAAGTTATATAGTCAGTTTTCTAAAATAAAGATCAATGTCGGCAAAATCAAGCAAACAGAAGTATATAGATACATTAGACGACCTCTCACGACAACGGTATGCAGCCAAACTGGCCTTGATTGGGGGAATTGACCCCTACGAAGTGGACAAAGATGCATTTTCAAGTGACTATGCAGGGCTGCCAAAGCCTGAAACTGCCAAAGCCTGCTCCAAAGCCTGAAACTGACTTCATCAAACTTTAAAGGCTGTCTGATATATACAACTTTATATATTCGCAGCGCGCCTTTTGGCGGATGCCGCCTGAATCGCGCAGATCCGGGGTTTTTTTTAGGGGGGGCGTTGGGAGTGTCTGATTGTAATTTCAAAGTAAATTCTGTATTAAAATTACTAAATAAGCAAATCTGTTACAGTCCATGAAACAGGAAGTATAAGGATGAGAAAAACACAGTTTAAATCGGGAAGCTGTGCACATTTGCGCAGTCCTACACACCGCTCGGGCTGCACAAATGTGCGCAGCTTCCCGATGTAAACTGTTTTTTTCTTATCCTTATACTTCCTGTTTCATGGACTGTAACGGATTTGCTTATTTAGTAATTTTAATACAGAATTTACTTTGAAATTATAATCAGACACTCCAACGCCCCCCCTAAAAAAAAAAAAACGGATCTGCGCGATTCAGGCGGAATCTGCCAAAAGGCGCGCTGTTTGCATCCCAAACACAAATTAAATCATACAGAATAGACCTAAAATGTTTTTCAAAAATGACCCTTGCGTGAGTGAAGTGACAAGTTTCAAATAGAAACGTGACAAACGAGCGATATTAAGTGTACATTACAATGTAAACATACACTCAGCGGTTCCAGTTAGGCATTCTCCAGAGATTGCTCACATGATGTTTTGGTTTCCAAAAACAAACTTAAACACAATTGATTGTTTATTTAAACAACTTACCACTTATAAAATGATCGGAGCAGACTTTGCTCTGTTTGGAAGGCTGATAATCCTTGCGGTTGATTCTCGCAAGCCATAGATTTCTCCTTTGTATGCTGAGTTTGTTTGTTTGCTCGCCTTCGTGCTCCCGTACAGTGGGAATTCCATAAAAGCTCTGCTTGACTTCATCATCTGACCTATTACGACAGCCGTGAATACAACAGGTGTGCACCATTGCTAGCTTTAAATAGTAGTAATGTAACTATAAATGTAAATAATGTATAAATGAATGTAACTCGCGCGCTACAATGTGTGCTCAGTGACCCGTACAGTAAGCTAGCCCTCCAAGATGGCCGCCACCAGGGAATCCCCGACTCTGTGACGTCATGTGAAAACTATCTATACAGGAAATATTTGTTCTGTCAAGTACTGTAGTGACTTGACCATATCCAGCTGTTGCTACTTTTTGCACTTTTGTTACTTCAGACCTAACATCCTCTTTTTGATGAATGTAAGATTGTCATCAAAACAGGAATATGAGAATGGACATGTACCAGACCCATAACACTCTCGCTCGCTCGTTCCCCGACATGCATGTATTAAGGCTCTAGACAATGTATCTTTCCTACCAGCATCTAGCTTCTCTCGCTTTCCCTCTCTGTCTATGAAGAATGACACCAGATATCTTGTGCATCATCAGCCTACCCGGAGCACACTGTCTGCAGGCGGATGACAGTAGAAAGGCAGTGAGATAAGAGGCAGGAATGATGCCTCTGTGTTTCCTCATCACACCAGATTGCCAGAAGAGATAGGAGGAGGCACTACCTTCTGTACCGACCCCTCACTGTATCCAGTGCACACACAGGTGGTATTAATCCACTGGAAAGTGACACATATTTGTCTGCGCAGCTTTCACACATATATGTCAAAATACATGGTTTTGGCTGGGGTTTTAAAGGAAAGGCTTTTGTTATTATTGAAATTTTTATATGATTATTCTGGAGTTAAGAAGCAGATTCCACTGATGGCATAGGGGCAATTCTTAAAGCTTGTCAGGACATGCAGCAGAACAGAAATATCGCCCTTGGATTCATAGGACAGAAGAGATACACCACAACTACATGTACTTCTTACAGGTTTTATATGAACTTAATCTCTCTTATAGTGACTTTTAAAACATTTTGTATGAGGTTGTTCGTTTATCATGATTAATTTTTTTGATATTGGTGTCATATATCTGTGTCCCAGTGTAAAGGCTTGCTTTAGCAGGCCTTAGTGGCAAGAAGAAGATGTGTGTGTGTGTGTGTGTGTGTGTGTGTGTGTGTGTGTGTGTGTGTGTGTGTGTCCCTTTTTTTTTCCCCTCTGACTCTCTGATGACCTTTTGACCCTCTGGGTGAGAGTGGATGTGAGAAAGAGACTAAAACTTGTGTTATTTCCTGTGTGTGTCCTTCTGTGGCTATGTGTTTATTTAGACGTTGACTTCCACAGAGTTCACGAAAATGTTTATTGTTCCAAAAAATTATCATGTTGCTGTTTTGTTCTTTTTTTTTCCCTCAACTTTTTGAGTTGATCGCCTCATCTAGAGGCCAGACCTCTTGTGCATGTTCTTTGGTTGTTGTTGTTGTTGTTGTTGTTAAACCACAAAATCATGACAATTTATGCAGAGTACAAAGAGGAACAATGCTTAGAAGTTTTGCTATTATAGGAACATGCCTGTGTTGTGTGTGTGCTTCTGGGTGTCTGTGGATTAGATGTATGCAAGTCAGCATGTTTGCTTATCCAGCTCCCTCTATGCTTGTTCAGCTCTGATGATTCCACCTGTGCTCCCTTCTGAAAGTATTGGAATGGCAAGGCCAGTTCTTAGGTTTTTAATATACACTGAAGACATTTGGGTTTGAAATCAAAAGATGAATATGAGACAATAAATTACAATTTCAGCTTCCATTTATTAATAGTGACATCTAGATCACCTTAGAACATGGCACTTTTGGTGGCAGGCCACCAAGTACTGTATCTGGGCTGCCAACTCTCACGCAATGAGCGTGAGACACACGCATTTGACTGTCTTCACACGCTCACACGCCATACCTCCGATTTCTCACGCTAGAAAAAAATCTAGTTTATCTATCTGATCTAGGCTACCCATTGTGCCGCGCCAACCACTTGCGATCGATCAATTATGCCTTACGCACGGCTAAACAGGCAGAGAGGTGTTCCCTTCTGTGTACACTCCCCTATGGTAGGTGGCGCATCTAATGATGCTGCACTCGCCGTAAGTTGGATAATTGCCTACCGTCAATTTAGAGGAAGAGGAGGGAGAAGAAGATGTCCGAGTTGAAGACGAGTGTCTCAGACAGGTTTGTACATATGCATGCCAATGTGTGGCATTATTGGCGTAATTATGAACTTATATAAAGTTTCTTAATCGTTTTAGCCTATAAGTGTTGTGAGAATATTTAATGCCATATCTAGAGCTGTGTACTAGGCATGCTAAATCATTATAGGCCTACTGCCGTGCCACAACCTCTATCTTCCCCAACAAGCAGCACAGGAAAGCACCTCCTTAGCACACGTTTATTACGGCGCATTTTTAGTTTGTTTACTGTATGTTATCATACTTTATGACTTTATTTGAAGCCATACTGGAAATGTTGTAAAATAAAGCAAGTAAGAAATAATATTACAAATGCAAGAAGAGCCATTAGCCACCATACCTATTGTTTATTTACAGGGTATTTATTTTTAATTATTTATGATGTATGTAATTGCTCAGTTAAAGTAAATAAAGCATGGTCACCTGTAATATCAAAGAACTTGAACTTGTGAATAATTAAAAAAAAGACAGAGAACAATATACTGAGGAGACAGGGTTTCAAAGAGGGCAAGACAGGTAGAGAATATTTGTCAGATAACAGGCCTTGATGAATGCTCTATTACTAATAAGAAACATAGATAAGAAATACATTAATAAGAAATATATTAATATAGCTTATTTAAGTATGACCAAAATTTTTAAGCCCAACTTTGTGTGCACATTCCCACCTATGGCCAAGGTTCAGCTTTTTGTGTTTCAATACTGTTCAAACTTAATCATTTTAATGTTTCTTGTAGCACATGCACATTTTGCTTACTGTTTAAGCATTTTATTTGTTCTTTTGCTGTTGATATTTTTCCCCATGCCAATCTTCTGCTGAACCCAGTGGTGGGGAAAGCCCTTGAATGCATAATGAATAGTCAGTGAGGGACAATCTTATTTTTGCAACAGTTATTAAAAACTTAACATTTAGTTTCAATTCAGAAGGTGTTTAGGCTTAGCTGATGAAATATTTTCAAACATGAACTTGCCTTTAAATCTGAAACACAGGTCTATAGGGGGCGGCACGGTGGTGTAGTGGTTAGCGCTGTCGCCTCACAGCAAGAAGGTCCTGGGTTCGTGCCCCGGGGCCGGCGAGGGCCTTTCTGTGTGGAGTTTGCATGTTCTCCCCGTGTCCGCGTGGGTTTCCTCCGGGTGCTCTGGTTTCCCCCACAATCCAAAGACATGCAGGTTAGGTTAACTGGTGACTCTAAATTGACCGTAGGTGTGAATGGTTGTCTGTGTCTATGTGTCAGCCCTGTGATGACCTGGTGACTTGTCCAAGCTGGGATGGGCTCCAGCTTGCCTGCAACCCTGTAGAAGGATAAAGCGGCTAGAGATAATGAGATGAGGTCTATAGGGCTACAGGAACATTGGCAGTCATCTGTAGTTTTCTAGTGTGGGGGCTTTTAAGCCAAAACTTGGTGCTTTTGTTGGCCACAAGCTGAAGGCCTGGCAAGTCAGGGTGTGTAAGAATGTAGGTATGGCACAGCAGGCCACTCCAAAAATCCACCAGAATGCAGGAACATCTACTAAATCCAAAATCTCAACCCCCCCCCCTTCATTGTCCATCTCCAGCTGGACGACCCACAAACAAAACACCAGAATGAAGGGAGACAAGTGAATATCAAACTGAATACAAAATTCCCCACTTACTGCGTGGTGTGCGGAAAAATTTTCCCGTCGACCCCCCCCCCCAAAAAAAAATCTCACTCCAAGGAATTTTGAAAAGTTGGCAGCCCTGAAGTATTGGAACAGATAGTTTTACAATAAATAACACTTATTACTCTGTCCATGTTCACTGGGTATGAGCAGTCACACTCTCTGATTGGCTACTCTACTACTAGGCTATCAGCTCACATTCCGTGTGTTGAGAAAAACAAAATGGTGGAGCATGTTGCTGAACTAACCGAGGACAAAATAAAAATCTACTCAAAAACAAACCCCTCCAAAAAGACAAATAAACAGTAACAAAATATGGAATAAAAGTATTTGATGGTAAGAGCACATCTTTTTTTATTTTTTCAAGAATTATTATTATCACCTTTTTCACAAATTGCTACTGTCATTTCACTGGTTTGTTTACATTCTAAGCGGAAGTGATTTTGTCAGACATTTTGTATTAATTTTTTATTTATCAAATTTACAAAAAATAATACAAATGCTGTGGTTCTCAAAATCCAATGAATGTAGATAGAATAAAAGTTATTCCACTCAATCTCGTTGTACATGGCTTATAGCCAACTTGGCACTATGTGTAAATTAGACTGTGGAAATTATCATGGCATTTCGCTACTTGCTATTGCTGGCAAAGTCATTGCTCGGATTTGTTAGGACTAGGACTGTTTTGGCCTCTAGAGGCCGCTGTTATTTCCTTTTCATGTCGTGTTTATTTTGGCCTCTAGAGGCCGCCACTGTTCCTGTGTCTTGTGTTTGTGTTAATTGCCTAATTATCTTCACCTGTGTCCTTAATTAGTTTGTCTATTTATACCCCTGAGTTCAGTCCTCTTGTCACGGAGTCTTTGTGCTGTTATGTTTATCTCCAGTTTCCTTTGTACTGTGTTTTTTGATCTTCTTAGCTTTTGTATTTTTGCACTTTGCTTTTCTTTTGGATTATACTCTTTGGTTTTTTTTTTGTCTTTTGTTTTGCCCTGTATATAGTGTATATAGTTTAAATAAACCTTTTGATTCTTTTTCTACTTCCGCCTCACGCCTCTGCATTTGAGTCATCCCCCTGGTGGCCTAGTGGGGGTTTGCTGGATTATCACACCAACGAACCAGGTTCGAATCCCAGCAAAACCCTAACAGAAAGACTCCGTCATGACCGACTCAGCAGAGGCTGCTTCAACTGTCTACCCGGCCAACCTTCAGGGAATTATGGCAGCTTTGACACGCTTCGGAGCAACCATGGACGCTCATGGACGTACGCTCACCAGCCAACGTGAGGCCCTCGCTCGCCACGAGGAACTGCTTCAGCAAATTGGGAAAACCCTGGCACAGCTGACATCTCTGCCTGCATCTCCTGATCCAGTTCCTGCTCCTGATCCAGCTCCCACTCCTGCTCCAGTGCCTCCTGCAATGCTGCCTTCTTCACCTCGCGAACCCAGCCTTCCTGCACCACAGAGGTATGACGGCAAGCACAGTGAGTGCCGAGAGTTCCTTACCCAGTGTCAACTCACCTTTGAGCTTCAGCCTACCACCTACACTACGGATCGCCGCAAGATTGCCTTTGTGATCACCTTATTAGCTGGTAAGGCGCGAGCCTGGGCTACTGCTATCTGGCAAAGACAGGGACCTGAGTGCTTTGATTTCCAGCTGTTTTCTGAAGAGATGCTTCGGGTCTTCGATCAGGCAGACATCAGTACCGACGCAGCCCGAAAGCTCATGTCCATCCGGCAAGGAGGAAGCGTCGCAGATTACGCCATCTCGTTCCGAACACTCGCAGCAGTAAGTGGATGGAACGAGACTGCCCTGGTGTCAGCCTTCCACCATGGTCTGTCTGACCCCATCAAGGACGGTCTGGCCTCTATTGGATGCCCAAGTGACCTCGAAACCCTCATCTCACATGCTATTCGTCTGGACAACAGGATGAGAGAACGCCACCAAGCCTTGAGCCCCCCCAGCCTCCCTACCTCTACCTGGAGACCGTCTACCTCCTTCAGTGACTGTCCAGAACCCATGCAAGTGGGTCGTACTCTCCTCTCCGCATCTGAGAGGGAGCGCAGAAGGAGGGACAAGTGCTGCATCTACTGTGGCAAGCCTGGTCACTTCCGAGCATCATGTCCCGAACTCTTGGGAAAAGGACCGCCCCGTCCAGCCGAGGGAGGGTTGTGACGGGGCCTACCCTCTCTCCCGGACTCCCTGGCCAAGGAATCTACATCCCGGTCTCCATCTCCTGGGGTGAGTCTGTCCACTCTTGTCAAGCTTTGATAGACTCAGGGGCGGCTGGGAACTTTATGGATATTCACTTCGCCCAAAGCATCAATATTCCGACTGCACCTCTTGAAGTCCCACTGTCTGTGTCTGCCCTCGATGGCCAAGCGTTAGGTGATGGAAGAGTCACCCAAGTTACTTCTCCAGTTTTCCTCCAGTCTCAAGGTCACAAGGAAGAAATATCCCTGCACCTGATTCCTTCACCTGAGTTCCCAGTTATTCTAGGCCTTCCTTGGCTTACTCGCCACAACCCTCGCATAGACTGGGTAACAAGCCAGGTTGTGGAATGGGGCCCTGCATGCCATGCCTCTTGTCTGCTCTCTAGCTCTCCTGTGTCTCCTGCCGAGCCCCCTGATCTCACCGAGTTATCTCAAGTTCCCACAGAGTACTGGGATCTCAAGGAGGTATTCAGCAAGAGCAGGGCCGCCGTTCTTCCTCCGCACCGGGCCTACGACTGTGCCATCGACTTGCTCCCTGGGACTACCCCTCCTCGTGGCAGACTGTTTTCACTCTCTCAGCCAGAACGCAAGGCCATGGAGGAATACCTCAAAGATGCCCTGGTCTCTGGGTTTATTCGACCCTCCACTTCACCTGCTGGGGCCGGCTTCTTCTTTGTCGGCAAGAAGGATGGGGGGCTCCGACCATGTATTGATTACAGGGGCCTGAATAAGATCACTGTGCGCAACCGATATCCCCTTCCGCTGATGTCCACAGCTTTCGACCTGCTCCAAGGCGCCACCGTCTTCACCAAGTTGGACCTACGGAACGCATACCACCTCATCCGTATCCGACAGGGAGACGAGTGGAAGACTGCCTTTAACACCCCGTCTGGGCACTACGAATACCAGGTGATGCCCTTCGGACTCACCAACGCACCAGCTGTTTTTCAGGCCCTAATCAACGACGTCTTAAGGGACATGATTAACCTATACGTTTTTGTCTACCTCGATGACATCCTTATCTTTTCCAAGACCGTGCAGGAGCACCGCCACCATGTCCGCCAGGTTCTCCAGAGGCTGCTACAGAACAATCTGTTCGCCAAGGCCCAGAAATGCGAATTTCATGTTCCCGAGGTCTCCTTTCTGGGATTTATTGTACGGACAGGCCAACTCCAAATGGACCCTGCCAAGACCCTGGCCGTCCGGGATTGGCCTACTCCCAAGTCCGTTAAGGAGGTTCAGCGGTTCTTAGGATTCGCTAACTTCTACCGCAAGTTCATCAGGAACTTCAGTTCTGTGGCAGCACCCATGTCAGACCTCACCAAAGGGACAGGTGGATCTTATGGCTGGTCTCCTCAGGCAGAAAAGGCGTTCAAAGACCTCAAGGACCGCTTCTGCACGGCACCCATTCTGGTTCTCCCGGACACCTCCCAACCATTCATCGTGGAGGTGGACGCCTCGGACAGTGGTGTCGGCGCGGTGCTCTCTCAACGTTCGGAAGGAAAGCTGCACCCCTGCGCTTACTTCTCCCACCGCCTGAGTCCTGCTGAGTCCCGGTACGATGTGGGGGATCGAGAACTGCTAGCGGTCAAACTGGCCCTTGAGGAGTGGAGGCACTGGCTGGAGGGAGCACAACATCCATTCCTGGTTTGGACTGACCACAAGAACCTGGAGTACCTCCAGCAAGCCAAGAGACTGAACCCTCGACAGGCTAGGTGGGCCCTGTTTTTCAGTCGATTTGACTTCACCCTCTCATACCGCCCCGGCTCCAAGAACACCAAACCTGACGCACTGTCCAGACTGTTCTCTGCCACTAACAGGGAGAATGAAGTCGGGCCTATTATCCCTGTGTCCCGGATTGTGGCCCCTGTCCGCTGGGGTATTGAGGAGGCTGTCCGACGAGCCCAACGCCAGGACCCCGGTCCTGGGACGGGGCCACCAGGCCTCTTGTACGTCCCACATCAAGCCCGGGCCAAGGTTCTCCAGTGGGGTCACTCTTCCCCTCTCACCGCCCACCCGGGAGCTCGGAGGACCCTGGACTTCCTGAAAAGACGCTTCTGGTGGCCTAACATGGAGCAGGAAGTAAGGTCATTTGTCCTGTCCTGTGAGGTTTGCACCAGAACCAAGAACCCACGACAGCGTCCCCAGGGTCTCCTGCATCCTCTGACCATTCCCCGGCGTCCCTGGTCCCACGTGGCAGTCGACTTTATCACGGGTCTCCCTGAGTCACAAGGTAACACGGTCATTTTGGTCTTAGTTGACAGATTCTCCAAGGCCTGCCGCTTCATACCACTGTGCAAACTCCCCTCTGCTCTTGAAACTGCGAAACTTTTGTTTAATCATGTCTTCCGAGTCTTTGGTCTTCCACAGGACATCGTCTCAGACCGAGGGCCCCAGTTCTCCTCCCGAGTGTGGCACGGGTTCTGCAAGGTCATCGGAGCCACTGCCAGCCTCTCCTCTGGGTTTCACCCACAGTCCAATGGTCAGACGGAGAGGCTCAACCAGGACCTGGAAACCACCCTGCGAGGCCTGGCTATGGATAACCCGACATCGTGGAGCACCTGGCTGCCATGGGCGGAGTACGCCCACAACACCCTGCAGTCATCGGCCACCAAGCTGTCGCCATTCCAGTGCCAATTCGGGTTCCAGCCACCTCTGTTCCCGGACCAGGAGGAGGACGCGGGGGTGCCCTCGGTCAACCAATATGTGAGACGGTGTCGCAAGACCTGGAGCAAGGTCAGGAAGACCCTCATACAGACCTCCAGAACCAACCAGACTCAGGCCAACCGCCATAGAAGACCTGCACACGCTTTCCGCCCTGGGCAGCGTGTTTGGCTGTCCACTAAGGACCTTCCACTGCGGGTGGAGAACCGCAAGCTTGCTCCTCGCTACATTGGCCCCTTCAAGGTGGTGCGCAGGGTGAACCCTGTCTCCTACCGGCTCCAGTTGCCCCGGACTCTGAGGATCAACCCCACTTTCCATGTTTCCCTGTTACGGCCCGTACTGACGTCTACGTATGCCCCTGCCCCTAGGAACCCCCCACCCCCCCGCATCTTCCAGGGGCAGACTGTGTTCACTGTGAATCGCCTGCTTGACTCCCGCCGGGTCCGCGGCGGGTTGCAATATCTGGTGGACTGGGAGGGCTATGGTCCTGAGGAGCGCTGCTGGGTTCCTGCTCGGGATGTCCTTGATAAAGAACTATGTCGGGACTTCCATTCGGCCCATCCGGATCGCCCTGGGAACGTCAGGAGACGCTCCTAGAGGGGGGGGTCCTGTTAGGACTAGGACTGTTTTGGCCTCTAGAGGCCGCTGTTATTTCCTTTTCATGTCGTGTTTATTTTGGCCTCTAGAGGCCGCCACTGTTCCTGTGTCTTGTGTTTGTGTTAATTGCCTAATTATCTTCACCTGTGTCCTTAATTAGTTTGTCTATTTATACCCCTGAGTTCAGTCCTCTTGTCACGGAGTCTTTGTGCTGTTATGTTTATCTCCAGTTTCCTTTGTACTGTGTTTTTTGATCTTCTTAGCTTTTGTATTTTTGCACTTTGCTTTTCTTTTGGATTATACTCTTTGGTTTTTTTTTTGTCTTTTGTTTTGCCCTGTATATAGTGTATATAGTTTAAATAAACCTTTTGATTCTTTTTCTACTTCCGCCTCACGCCTCTGCATTTGAGTCATCCCCCTGGTGGCCTAGTGGGGGTTTGCTGGATTATCACACCAACGAACCAGGTTCGAATCCCAGCAAAACCCTAACAGGATTCTTGTCAACCGTCTACATCCCCATGCGGAAAAGTTTCTCCCGGAATCACAAAGTGGTTTTCGGGCTAACCGAGGAACTATTGATATGAACTTCACCGTGCGTCAGCTGCAAGAGAAGTGTCATGAACAACATCAGCCACTCTATATGGCCTTTATAGACCTCACAAAGGCCTTCGATTCAGTCAACCGTGTAGCCTTATGGAAAATCTTGGCTTAGACTTCTCCATGATAACATGACTGCCAGAGTCCTAAACAACGCTGCCAATAGTAAGCCTTTCGAGGTGAAAACGGGCATAAAGCAAGGCTGTGTGATTGCACCTATTTTGTTTTCCATTTTTGTAGCAGCTATTATGCATCTAGTGAAGAACGTAATCCCAGGTGGGATAGAAGTTGTCTACAGAATGGATGGTGGTTTATTCAATCTAAGCAGGCTTAAGGCGAAGACCAAGATCAGTCGTACATCGGTGGTGGAACTTCAGTATGCTGATGACAACTGTATCTGTGCCACCTCAGAAGAAGATCTACAAGCGATTCTGAATGCCTTTGATGATGCCTACCAGAGACTTGGCCTTTCTATAAATGTGAAGAAAACAGAGGTTCTTTTTCAGCCAGCTCCAGTTCAAACTCTTGCCTGTCCATCCCTTAAGATCGAAGAGACTGTCCTACACAATGTACAGAGTTTCTCCTACTTGGGCAGCATCCTCTCATCCAAGGCAGATATTGATGCTGAGATCCAACATCATCTTCAAGCTGCCAGCTATGCCTTTGGTCGGCTGCGGGAGTCTTTGATGAGAGAGGTACACTACCATTCAAAAGTTTGGGGTCACCCAGACAATTTTGTGTTTTCCATGAAAAGTCACACTTTTATTTACCACCCTAAGTTGTAAAATGAATAGAAAATATAGTCAAGACATTTTTCTGGCCATTTTGAGCATTTAATCAACCCCACAAATGTGATGCTACAGAAACTCAATCTGCTCAAAGGAAGGTCAGTTTTATAGCTTCTCTAAAGAGCTAAACTGTTTTCAGCTGTGCTAACATGATTGTACAAGGGTTTTCTAATCATCCATTAGCCTTCTGAGGCAATGAGCAAACACATTGTACCATTAGAACACTGGAGTGATAGTTGCTGGAAATGGGCCTCTATACACCTATGTAGATATTGCACCAAAAACCAGACATTTGCAGCTAGAATAGTCATTTACCACATTAGCAATGTATAGAGTGTATTTCTGATTAGTTTAAAGTGATCTTCATTGAAAAGAACAGTGTTTTTCTTTCAAAAATAAGGACATTTCAAAGTGACCCCAAACTTTTGAACGGTAGTGTATATGAACTGACACCAAAATCCTAGTATATAAGTGTTCTATCAACGCTTCTGTATGGCTTGGAGTCCTGGACTACTTATCGACGGCACGTGAAGGCCCTTGAGAAATACCATCAATGCTGCCTCCGCCGTATCCTGGGTGTCAACTGGAAGGATTGACGAACAAATGTCAGTATCCTGGAAGAGTCCAAATGCACCAGTATTGAAGCCATGGTGATGCAAAATCAGCTTTGTTGGTCGGGACATCTCTTACTAATAAACGACTCGCCTTCCCGAGCAGCTTTTATTCAGCCAACTTGGCTTTGGAGCAAGATCAAGAGGAGGACAAAGGAAGCATTTTAAGGATAACTTGAAAGCATCTCTAAAGTCCTGTGGTATTAGTGTTAACAACTGGGAGAAATGCTGCCATTAGCAGATCTGGTTGGCGAAAGGCCATCCATGAGGGTGTGTCCCACTTTGAGCTAGAAAGGCGAACCAAGGTCCTGGAGAAACTTTAGCTGCGAAAGGAAAGGGAAAAGGCACCTTTACTGCTCACTGCCGCTAATAAATGCCACGTTTGTGGAAGACTGTGCGCCTCCTGCATTGGACTATTCAGTCACCTGCAGGTGCATAAAATCTAAACATTTTCTTGGTGGACAATCTTAGTCTCTATTGAGTGATCCCTGAAGATGATGATGATGATAATGTGCCTCATCAGCTATCAGCTCATGTACGACTCAATTTCATAGAATAACTGTTAATTATTCTATCCACATTTCCTGAACATGAGCAATCGTGTACTCTGATTAGCTACTCTACTACTAGACTATCAAATCATATACTGTGAGTAGAGAAAAACAAAATGGCAGTATCAAGTATTTAAAAGAAACAGAATTAGCTAAAAAGTAGTTTTTTCTTCCCAATATCTCCTGTTCCACACTCCAGCCCAGTTGGTGATGGTATTGTACTTTTAAATTGGTTTGCCAAAAAACCCTGAAGAAGAACAACAACAAAATGGCAGAACTCAACCAACCAAAGATGAAATAAAAACTCTACTTTGAAAGAAAGCCCCAAAAAATACAAAAAAGCAACAAAATATGGAATGAAAGTATTTGATGGTAAGAATGTTTGTTTGTTTTTTTCAATTATCACCTTTTTCACAAATTGATACTGTCACTTTGCCGGGTTGTTGACATTCTAAGTGGAAATGATTTTGCTGTACATTTTGTACCGTATCTTCTTCTTCTGGCTGCTCCAGATTAGGGGTTGCCGCAGCAGATCTTTCGTCCCCATTGCTCCCTGTCTTCCGCATCCTTCTCTACCACACCTGCCACTTTCATGTCCTCGCTCACCACATCCATGTATCTCCTCTTTGGCCTTCCTCATTTTCGTTTGCCTGGCAGCTCCATCCTCAATATGGATCCAATATGCTCTGCATCTCTTCTCAGGATGTGCCCATACCATCTCAGTCTCATCTCTCTTAGCTTAATTCACAAGCTCTCCACATGTGCTGTTCCTCTGATGTGCTCGTTCCTTATCCTGTCCAACCTTGTCACTCCCATCGCAAACCTTAACATCCTCAACTCCACCACCTCCAACTTTGCCTCCTGTCTCTTGGTTAAGGGTATGTTCTCCAATCCATACATCACAGCTGGTCTTACTACTGTCTTATACATCTTACCTTTCACTTTTGCTGGGACTTTCCTATCACAAATGCCTCCCAAAATCCTTCTCCAACTGCTCCACCCTGCCTGTACTCGCTTTCTCACTTCACTATCACAGCCCCCATTTTCCTGCACAGTTGACCCCAGGTACTTGAATTCACCAACTTTCTTTACATCTACTCCTTGCATCTTCACTACACTGTCATTCTCATTCTCATTGATGCACATGTATTCTGTTTTGCTACTGCTCACCTTCATTCCTCTTCATTCCAATGCATACCTCCATCTCTCCAAACCCAACTCAACCTCCTTTCTACTTTCACCACATACCAGAATATCATCCGCAAACATCATGTTCCATGGCGACTCTTGCCTCACTTCATCTGTCAAGCTATCCATCACTATGGCAAACAAAAAAGGACTCAAAGCAGATCCTTGATGGAGTCCCACCTTCACCTTGAACCATTCAGTTGTTCCAACTGCACACCTCACTGCTGTTTCACTGTTCTCATACATGTCTTGCACCACTCTAATATACTTCTCATTCACTCCACTCTTTCTCATACAATACCATAACTCATCTCTTGGCACTCTATCGTATACCTTCTCCAGGTCTACAAACACACAATGTAGCTTTCTCTGGCCTTCTCTGTACTTCTCCATTAACATTCTAAAAGCAAAAATTGCATCTAACGTGCTCTTCCTTGGCATAAACCCATACTGCTGTTCACAGATTGCTACCTCTCTTCTCAGTCTCGCCTCCAATACCCTTTCCCATAGCTTCATGGTGTGGCTCATCAATTTTATTCCTCTGTAATTACTGCAGCTCTGTACATCTCCCTTATTCTTGTATAATGGGACTAGCACACTCTTTCTCCATTCATTTGGCATTTTCTCATTCTCTAGGATCTTATTAAACAATCTTGTTAGGAACTCCACAGCCGTCTCACCCAAACATCTCCAAACCTCAATCAGGATACCATCTGGTCCGACTGCTTTCCTAGTCTTCATTCTTTTCATGGCTGCCCTCACCTCATCCATACTAACCAACTCTGCTTCCTGATTTGCTGTCTCCAATGAATCTGACCTTTTCTCTCTTGGATTCTCCTCATTTAATAAATCCTCAAAGTACTCTTTCCACCTTCTTAATGCACTCTCTTTGTTTGTCAGCACATTTCCATTTCCATCTTCCACTCTCCCCTGTCATCACTCTTACCTGCTGTACATCCCTCGCTTCCCTGTTTCTCTGCCTAGTTAGTCTGTACAGGTCTTTCTCTCCTTCTTTGGTCTCCAGTCTTTCATACAACAACTGGTATGCATCTGCTTTCACCTTTGCTACCGCTGTTTTTGCCTTCTGTCTCATCTCTCTGTATAATTGCCTGCTTTCCTCGTCTCTCTGATCATCCCAATTCTTCTTTGCTAGCCTCTTCTCTTTTATAATTTCCTGCACTTCTTTGTTCCACCATCATGTCTCCTTGTCTTCCTTCCTCCTTCCCAATGACCACCCTAGCATGTTCCTTGCTGCCTCTCTTACTAGTACAGCAGTAGTATTCCAATCTTCTGGCAGACTTCCATGACCACTCAATGCTCATCTCATTTTTTTCCCTAAACTCCTTCTGATGTTCAACCTCTTTTAGTTTCCACCACTTAATCTTTGGCTCCACTATTTCATTCTTCCTCTTTTTCACTTTCAAGCTCATCCTGCACACGACCACTTGATGTTGTCTAGCTACACTCTCCCCTGTCATCACTTTACAGTCTCCAATCTCCTTCAGGTTACCCCTTCTGCAGAGTATATAGTCCACCTGTGTAGACTTTCCTCCACTCTTAAACGTCACCCTGTACTGCTCTTTCTTCTGGAAGTATGTATTGACTATTGCCAAATTCATCCTCTTTGAAAAATCAATCACCATTTGCCCTTCCACATTTCTCTCTCTTACACCATATCTGCCCATCACATCCTCATCTCCTCTGTTCCCCTCTCCAACATATCCGTTGAAATCTGCTCCTATCAGCACGCGCTCCTCCCTCGGTATACTTTCTACCACTTCATCCATCTTTTCCCAGAAAGACTCTTTGTCTTCATTCTCACATTCAACCTGTGGGGCGTACGCACACACAACATTGACTACCACTCCTTGAATCTCCAACTTCATGCCTATCACTCTATCTGACACCCTCTTCACATCAATCACACTGTTGACCAACTCTCCCTTCAAAACAATACCAACACCATATCTCTTTCCATTGACTCCATAATAAAACAGCTTGCATCTATCTCCAATGTTCCTGGCCTTGCTTCCTTTCCACCTCGTCTCCTGCACACACAAAATGTCCAACTTCCTTCTTTCCATCATACCTGCTAACTCTCACGCTCTGCCAGTCAATGTTCCTACCCTCAATTCTAAGCTCCTTCCCTTCCATCTTTCACACTTTCTCCTAACTTGCCTCCCCCCTCTCTTTCTCCTTCTCTGTTTTGGCACAACAGTAGCACACTTTCCACCGGCACCCTGTTGACCAACAGTACCGGAGGGGGTCGTTGTTAACCCGGGCCCCGACCGATCCGGTATGGTATTTCTCTTTTCATTCTACATGTTAGATTTGGCACAATTTTATGCCAGATGCTCTTCCTGACGCAACCCTCCAATTTATCCGGGCTTGGGACTGGCACCAAGAGTACGCTTATGCACCCCCAGTGGCTGGATTTGCTGTACATTTTGTATAAACTTTTTATTTATCGAATTTGCAAAAAATAATTTGCTCTTTGCTCCGTTTATCAAAATCCAATGAATGTGGATGGAATAAAACAATTATTCCACTCAATCTCGTTGTACGTGGCTTATAGCTGACTTGGCGCTACATGCCTTGTCAGCTAATGTATGACTGGATTTTGTGGAATAATTGTTAAATATTTGGTTGTACATCCCTTGCTTGCAATAACTGCGTCAAGCCATTAACCTATTGACAACACCAAACTGTTGCATTTTCCTTTGGTTTTACTTTCCAGGTTTGTACCACAGCTTCTTTCAGTTGTTTGTTGGGGAGGGTTCCCCCTTCAGTCTCATTGGGTTAAGGTGAAATGCATTGGGTTAAGTTCTGGTGATTGACTTGGCCATTAAGTTGGATTGGATGCATGTCTGTGCAAATTGGCAGACAGTGTGTTTCTGTAGACCTCTAAATTCATTTTGCTGCTAACATCATAAATGATATAATCAATAAAGGTTAGTGAGTCTGTTACAGAAGCAGTCATGCAAGCCCAAGCCATGACACTATCTCCACCATGCTTGACTGATGAGCTTGTATGTACTGGATCATAAGCAGATTCATTCTTTCTCCACACTTTGGTCTTTGATGATGATGATTGTTTACATGTTCAAAATAAACTAACAATGAATAAACAGAAAACAAGAAAAGCAAAACAGCATTTGCAATAAGAACACGTAAAAAGCCACTAAATTAAAATAAACCATAAATACTATAGGTAATAATAATATAATATCAAAACAAAAGAAGACAAAACAAAAATACAAACAAGGACGCATTAAGCAGGGGCGTTGTGGCTAAGGCGCCTTACCATAAATCCGGGGACCCAGGTTTGATTCCGACCCGAGGTCATTTCCCGATCCCTCTCCGTCTCTCTCCTGCTCATTTCCTGTCTCTACACTGTCCTATCCAATAAAGGTGGAAAAAGCCCCAAAAAAACTTAAAAAAAAAAAAAAGGACGCACTAAGCAGTTTTGAATTTACATGTCTGAAAAGGAGTGGGTTGAAGTAAAAACTTATTTAATCCCACCCTCTTTGTAAGTCAATATAAATTGATTATCTAGCTTCCTTATAGACACACACACACACACACTGTATATTAATTATTACTTCAACTATTCAGATATCAATTCTCTATGACTATATCATATAATTCATTATATATGTATATCCATAAGTTTACTACTAATACCACGCTCACAATGGAGAAGAACAAAATAAAAGCAAAACGATGACTCAAAAAAGAACAAAATAAAAAAAATGCACAGTGAACAGCCAATTATGATTAATCCCCTTCATCCTTATACCTTGTGAAAATCAAATTTTTGTACATCTTTTTAAAACGCTTCATGTCTGGACATCCCTTGAGATCCTCATTCAAACTGTTCCACTTCTTCACCCCACAAATAGAAATACAAAAACTTTTCTTGGTTGTGCACACCCTATAATTTTTACATTTAAATAAACCCCTTAAATTATAACTCCCTTCTCTTTCAGTGAGCAGTTTTTGAATAAACTGTTCTGAATCAACTGTGGTAGTTGATTATTGTTTGCTTTGAATAATATTTGTGCCGTTTGAAAGTCCACCAGATCTGCAAATTTCAGTATTTCTGACTGTAAGAATAATGCTATAATGTCTTTCCATCACTTTGGTTAATCTTGGTTCCAGAACTTTTGTCACTCATTTCTGTATTTCTTTCCAATCTGGCTTTCTGATTCTTTCTGCCGATGAGTGGTTTGCATCTTGTGGTATGGCCTGTATATTTCTGTTCTTGAAACATTCTTCGAACAGTGGATTGTGATACCTTTACCTACCCTGTGAAGGTTGTTGGTGATGTATGTTTTTGGGTTTTTGTTCAGAGCTCTCACAGCGCTTGTCATCAACTACTGCTGTTTTCTTGGCTGACCTATTTGATGTCTGATTGTTAGTATACCAATGGTTTCCTTCCCCCCCCCAGAACATGCCAAATTGTTGTATTGGCTATGCCCAATGGGCTATGTCCAATGCTTGTGTAATGTCTCTGATTTATTTTCCCTCTTTATAGCTTGCGTTTCTCCCACAAGCCCCTTTTACATACAGTGGTGCTTGAAAGTTTGTGAACCTTTAGGCCCTGTACACATGGCAACGGATTCAGGTGAAACCGATAAAATTTTTTATCGTTTCGGCCTGGCGTCCACACGGCACCGGCGTTTTGGGTGCCCCAAAACGATATTTTTTGAGAACGTTTTCCAGAGTGAAAAAATCTGGCAACGGCACCGTTGCAAAGTCATCTGGATGAGTAGAATGGATTTGTTTACGATGACGTCACAACCACATGACTAGAACAAGCAGCACTCACTCATTCATGCCGGGTAGAAGAAGGGGTTTATGCACATGCGTCCTACTTCTTCTATTATTCTGGTGTCTCTGATGGGACCGTCTTACAGCGCACGTAGAGGTGTGGCATGTGTATTGCATCGTTTTCAGCAAGCGTTGCGTTGCCATATGTACCTGATATTTTACTGATCCGTTGCCCATGTGGACGCGATTTTTTTTTACCCGCTAAAAAAAAAATCTCGTTGTCGTTGTCATGTGGATGTAGCCTTAGAATTTTCTATATTTCTGCATAAATATGACCTAAAACATCGTCAGATTTGCACACAAAGTCCTAAAAGGAGATAAAGAGAACCCAGTTAAACAAATAAGACAAAAATATTATACTTGGTCATTCATTTATTGAGGAAAATGATCCAATATTACATATCTGTGATATGTAATTTTGCTCCCACTCCAACTCCAAATTTTACTTTCTAAACTCAAAGTATAGCAAAATTGACTATTTTTTAAGAAAATACTTTTAACTCTGGAACAATTTCTCAGTGATTTTTCCTGTGTGTGCACTACAGTGCACGCATATCAACTGATCTACTCATTGTAAATAGAAATATTTACACTTAGTCAAGTTGATTTTTGGCTGGATCGAGTCAAAGTGTAAAAAAAAAAGGCATCGCTTATCAGTGTCACAGTTCTCAAGCTTTAATTGAATTGCTGTCCTAAATTATGAATTGAATCATGAATTGATTTGCTGTCCTGAAATTGAATTGCTGTCCTGAATCATCTGAAGCACATAAACTCCACATGCCATCTCACAGCATGTTTTACCTCCAAATAGCCTAAACTATGGCTGACAGATTTTATCCTGTTTACAGTGGACATTCCCACCTCGAAAGAGAAACCAATTGAAACCAAAAGAGTGAAAGTGATTATCATGCCGTTACCTTGTGAATAGTCTTTTATGAATATGTAAGTGGGCGCTCAGCACTCCGACTCCGGTGTGACCTGTAATCCCGAACCCGGTGGTGGACACCTGTGGTGAGGGGAGCTGTCAAGCTGAAGAAGGAGTCCTATCAGGCTTGGTTAGCCTGTGGGTCTCCAGAGGCAGCTGACAGATTCCGACGGGCCAAGCGGAATGCAGCTCTGGCGGTCACTGAAGCAAAAACTCGGGTGTGGGAGGAGTTCAGTGAGGCCATGGAAAGTTACTTTTGGTCAGCCTCGAAGAGATTCTGGCAAACCGTCCGGCAGCTCAGAAAGGGAAAGCAGTGGTTTGTCCCTACTGTTTACAGCAAGGATGCATTGCTGTTGACCTCAACTGGGGACATCATCTGACAGTGGAAGGAATACTTTGAGGATCTCCTCAATCCCACCTTCATGTTGTATGAGGAGGACGCAGAGTCTGAGGGTGCTTGGGAGGACTCGCCCATCACAGGGGCTGAGGTGGTTAAAAAGCTCCTCGGTGGCCAGGCTCTGGGGGTGGATGAGATTCGTCCTGAGTTTCTGAAGGCATTGGATGTTGTTGGGCTGTCTTGGCTGACACGCCTCTTCAACATTGCGTGGAGGTTGGGGACAGTGCCTCTGGGTTGGTGGTCCCCCTTTTTAAAAAGAGTGTGTTCCAACTACAGGGGGATCACACTTCTCAGCCTCCCTGGGAAAGCCTATGCTGGGGTGCTGGAGAGGAGAGTCCAGTTGATAGTCAAACCTCGGATTCAGGAGGAGCATTGTGGTTTTTGTTGTGGTCGTGGAACACTGGACCAGCTCTTTACCCTTGCAAGGGTACTGGAGGGTGCATGGGAGTTTGCCCAAATGGTCTACATGTGTTTTGTAGACCTGGAGAAGGCTTATGACCATGTCCCTCGTGGTGCCCTGTGGGAGGTGCTTTGGGAGTATGGGGTTCAGGGCCCACTACTGTGGGCCATTTGGACCCTGTATGACCAGAGCAGGAGTTTGGTTTGCATTGCCGGCAGCAAGTCAGACTTGTTCCCAGTGCATTTTGGACTCCGCCAGGGCTGCCCTTTGTCACTGGTTCTGTTCATAACTTTTATGGACAGAATTTCTAGGCGCGGAGGGTGTCTGGTTTGGTGGTAGCAGGATCACGTCTCTGCTTTTTGCGGATGATGGCTTGATGGATGATGGCTTCATCAACCTGTGACTTACAGCATGCGCTGGGACAGTTTGCAGCCGAGTGCGAAGCAGCTGGGATGAAGATCAGCACCTCCAAGTCCATGGCCATGGTGCTCAGCCGGAAACGGGTGGAGTGTCTACTCCAGGTCAGGGGGGAGTTGCTACCTAAAGTGGAGGAGTTTAAGTATCTCAGGGTTTTGTTCACGAGTGAGGGTAAGGGGGAGCAGGAGTTGGACAGATGGATTGGGGCAGCGTCAGCAGTGATGCGGACGCTAAACCGGTCTGTGGTGGTAAGGAGAGAGCTGAGCCAAAAGGCAAAGCTCTCAATTTACTGGTCCATCTGCGTTCCCACTCTCACCTATGGTCATGAGCTGTGGGTAGTGACTGAAAGTATGAGATTGCGGATACAAGCGGTAGAAATGAGTTTTCTCCGCAGGGTGGCTTGGCTGTCCCTTAGAGACAGGGTGAGAAGCTTGGTCATTCGGGAGAGACTCAGAGTAAAACCACTGCTCCTCCACATCGAAAGGAGTCAGCTGAGGTGGTTCGGGCACCTTGTTAGGATGCCCTCTGGACGCCTCCCAAGTGAGGTTTTCTGGGCATGCCCCACCGGGAGTAGACCCCGGGGTAGACCCAGGACACGCTGGAGAGATTACATCTCTCGGCTGGCCTGGGAATGCCTCGGTATTCCCCCGGAAGAGCTGGTGGAGGTGGCCGGGGAGAGGGAAGTCTGGGCTGCTCTGCTTGGGCTGTTGCCCCTGCGACCTGGATTCGGATAAGCAGTAGAAGATGGATGGATTATTATTATAGAATATGGAATGGTGGGTTGTTTTGTTCCACCTCTGAGTCAGAACGATTGGTAGTAACAGAGCTGGAGTCAATTTCTGTGTAAAAGGCACAAGCCGGCATGGCAGGGCAAGGGTGTGACTTTTTTTGATGTTGACATTCTTCTTTCCAAGAACAGAATCTAAGGTCTGCACACCTTTCAGCCATGATTCTCTTCCCACCTCTCTGTACCGTAGTTTCTCCTTCAACATATTTCTGATCACACAAACATGATGCTCAGCAACTTTCCTTGCGGTTGAAGAGTGGTATAAATGTGCATGGTTTGCAAAAGCACCTCAATACTCCACACCAGTCATTATTGTTTTGAAGACAACACTGGTATGCTTGGAGTATTCATGTTTCTGATGTGTAGTATTAAGCATGCACCGATACCGATACTGGCATCGGCATCGGCCCCGATACTCCACTAATATACTCATACTCGTACTTGTCAAACAGTTGCCGATACCATGAACCGATACCAGTGCCGATCCCATGCGCCGATACCAATGTTCCCCGCAGCGCTTTTTGTTCCATTCGAGAGAGAAAAAAAAAAACTGAAGCATTGTTGAGCTCAGGCTTGAGCATAATATGATAGGCTATACCATGCGCCGATAGTGTTCCGTGAAGCGCCTTTTGCCAGCGTCCATTCGAGGAAAAAAAGCCTCTCCCAGGAAAAAAATTGTAAATCTCAAGCATTGAGCGTAGGCTAATTTCGTCAGAAGACAAAAAAAATTGTTCGACAACAACCCATTTTTCCATGACGAAGATGTGTTTGCGTAGTCATGAAACAGTGCCGTCACAACATCTTTCCCCAACACTGTCATTTTAAACATCTCTCCACACTCCACTCCCTTTCGCTGCCATACGCAGATAGGGCTACACTAAGATCCCCAACGTTGTCCTTTTTTAATGTTGGCTATTCGCCTAGGTAAGGGTTTTGTAGGACAGGCTACTCACTAACAAACAAATGAAAATCGGATTTTTGTATAGGTGAATCCAACCGGCAGAGTTTTTAAGTACGAGTCCAACCGGGAGAGTTTAAGAGTGAAGAGTGAGAGAGAGAGCTTTAAGAAATGGCTGATTGAGTTTTCCAACTTGTTTCAGTTGAGGGCAACGCTAAGACCAAGGAAATTGACGTCCCATCTACAGGTATGGAGCTCCACGAACACGGGACGCGATGTTGTGAATGGACAGCAACAGCGTCTGCCTAACAAGTTCTGCGACTGAACAAGAGCGTGCTCGAGGCATTCAACTCTCCTGCAGCACACAGCAGGATATGCGCACATGCACATGAGAGGAGGGGGGGGGGCATATTTTAGTCTGCATTACTGGCGATGGAAATTAAATAATACATCGTCGCCGGCCGCCACTGTTATCTTGTGCGCTCTCTGTGATGTTGCAATGGTCACTGCTCCTCCCTTTCACGCCCTTGTCTTGTTGCTAAATGTAATTGGAGTAGTTTAAGCGCACCACCAGAATAACCCTTAAGTTAACCAAGACCGCAATGTTGCGGAAGGCCGATGATAGAGGGGGTAAGTGACCAGCGGAGTGAAATGATCAAGCTGCATGTGGTAACTCACTGCTCTCTCCTCCCTTCATCAACAATCGGTCTTACATGTTGCAAGAGTGCAAGTCTTTCTTGACTTCGAAAGTTGGACATTGTAATCTAATCCAAATAAATAGCAGCCTTTTTCAGAAATTGCAGCAGCTAAATATTTAATTCTTTGTGTAGGCTATTTGCAATGGTCTGGTGGTTTTCTGGGAGTGAATGTTGCGCGACAATCGAGAGAGGTTGCACACGGAAGCGCAGATAGCCTTGTAGTCCACGTTACACTGCCAGCAGACAGCGCCTCTTCATTTAACGGCTGAGTCTTCTTCTCTATACACTCGTTCATGACTAGTTGTCTCCCTCTGCTGGGTACTGAATGTCAGTGCGCAGAGTTGTAGTGGGTGGTTGCGAGCATTGCGGCGGCCCGCGGGTGTTAGATTATAGATATGTAGGTAGCCTATATTTTAATAACATCAACAGTATCGGTATCGGTAGTACTCGGTATCGGCAAGTACTGAAATGATAGTACTCATACTCGTATCGGTTTTCACAAATGTGGTATCGGTGCATCTCTATGTAGTATATGTCACGCTAGATGCTAATGCTGTGTTGTGTTGTGTTACACATCACGCCTCAGGTTTCAGAATACCAGCATACTATTTAAAAACACAGGCTGGCAAGGCTTTATGTCAGCTTTGTTTGGTTCAGTGTAAACAACCAAAGCTGGCATTTTGAGAGGTCATCAGGACTCAGTCGGGCAAGCAGCAAGATTTCACTTGTCCTGACCATGTATTAACTTGTCCTGACCATAATCTTTTTATTGCAATGTATTTATTTGTTCAGTGAAAGGAAAGTGGTTGACAAAGTATATCAAAAAGCAGGTATAGTTATGATAATGCTTTTAATGATTTATAATTTTTTGATAAAACAAACTTTAACTGTAGCAATAAACAAAAACTATCCAATACCCCATTATAGTGCATGTGCTTTTATAACCCATTATCTGATATGCAAATTTGAGAGTTAGAGTCACCCAAATTCAGAGCTTCTGGAGGAAATAAATTTAAATCTTGATTAAGCCAGTAAAACTTGAAGTACAAATTAATTTAAAAAATGAAACTGAAAGAAAGCAAGTTGGATATGATAAGGGTGACAATCACGTTGTGAATGAAAAACTGTGAGTTCAGCACTGTCATTAAATTCCTGCCAAATATTTTAGAACATTTGTGATCGTTAATGTGTACTATACAAAAGAAAAATACAATGAATGTCCGAATGAGATGAAGATTTACCACAGAGATTTATTTTATTGAGGTATTCGATCGCCATTTATCCAATTTTGATTAAATTAGTCCAATAATATCCCCTCCTAGAACTGCCACCTTATTGTGGTGGAGGGGTTTGTGTGCTTGAATGATCCTAGGAGCTATGTTGTCAGGGGCATTATGCCCCTGTTAGGGTTTCCCAAGGCAGACAGGTCCTAGGTGACAGGCCAGACCAAGAGCAGTTCACCAAAAAACCCCTATGGAGAAAAAATCCAGGACCGTGACGTCGCCCGGTAGGACGCAGCCGGGGCCCCACCCTGGAGCCAGGCCCGGGGTTGGGGCTCGTATGCGAGCGCTTGGTGGCCGGGCCTTTGCCCATGGGGCCCGGCCGGGCTCAGCCCGAAGAGGTGACGTGGGCCCGACCTCCTGTGGGTTCACCACCCACAGAGGTAGCAGTAGGGGTTTGGTGCAGTGTGGATTGGGTGGCAGTCGAAGGCAGGGGCCTCGACGACCTGATCCCCGGACACAGCGGCTGGCTGTTGGGACATGGAATGTCACTTCGCTGGGGGGGAAGGAGCCTGAGCTTGTGCGGGAGGTTGAGAGGTACCGGCTAGAGATAGTCGGGCTCACCTCCACGCACAGCTTGGGCTCTGGAACCCAGCTCCTCGAGAGGGGCTGGACTTTCCACTTCTCTGGAGTCGCCCGTGGTGAGCGGCGGCGGGCTGGTGTGGGCTTCCTTATAGCTCCCCAGCTCAGCCGCCATGTGTTGGAGTTTACCCCAGTGAACGAGAGGGTCGCCTCTCTGCGCCTCCGGATTGGGGAGAGGGCTCTTGCTGTTGTTTGTGCCTACGGGCCAAATAGCAGTATAGAGTATCCGGCCTTCTTGGAGTCCCTGGGAGAGGTACTGAGGGGTGCTCAGACTGGGGACTCCATTGTGCTACTGGGGGACTTCAATGCTCACGTGGGCGATGACAGTGACACCTGGAGGGGCGTGGTTGGGAGGAACGGCCTCCCCGATCTGAACCCGAGTGGTGTTTTGTTATTGGACTTCTGTGCTAGTCACAGTTTGTCCATAACGAACACCATGTTCGAGCATAGGGGTGTCCATAAGTGCACGTGGCACCAGGACACCTTAGGTCGGAGGTCGATGATCGACTTTGTAGTCGTGTCATCTGATCTCCGACCCTATGTCTTGGACACTCGGGTGAAGAGAGGGGCTGAGTTGTCAACTGATCACCACCTGGTGGTGAGTTGGATCCGCTGGCGGAGGAGGAAGCTGGACAGACCTGGCAGGCCCAAACGTATGGTGAGGGTCTGCTGGGAACGTCTGGCCGAGCACTCTGTTGGGGAGGTCTTTAACTCCCACCTCCGGGAGAGCTTTTCCCAGCTTCCGAGGGAGGCGGGGGACATTGAGTCTGAGTGGACCATGTTCTCTACCTCCATTGTGGACGCAGCTGTTCGGAGCTGTGGCCGCAAGGTCTCCGGTGCCTGTCGTGGCGGCAATCCCCGAACCCGGTGGTGGACACCGGAAGTAAGGGATGCCGTCAAGCTGAAGAAGGAGTCCTATCGGGCCATGTTGACCTCCGGGACTCCTGAGGCAGCCGACGGGTATCGGCAGGCCAGGCGTGCTGCAGCTCGGGCAGTTGCGGAGGCAAAAACTCGGAACTGGGAGGAGTTCGGGGAGGCCATGGAGAAGGACTATCGGTCGGCCTCGAAGAAATTCTGGCAAACCGTCCGGCGCCTCAGGAGGGGGAAGCAGTACTCTGCCAACACTGTTTACAGTGCGGGTGGGGAGCTGTTGACCTCGACTGGGGACATTGTCGGGCGGTGGAAGGAATACTTTGAGGATCTCCTCAATCCCACCGTCATGTCTTCCACTGAGGAGACTGAGGCTGATGACTCAGAGGTGGACTCGTCCATTACCCAAGCCGAAGTCACTGAGGTGGTTTGCAAGCTCCTCGGTGGCAAGGCACCGGGGGTGGATGAGATCCGCCCTGAGTATCTCAAGTCTCTGGATGTTGTGGGGCTGTCTTGGTTGACACGCCTCTGCAACATCGCGTGGCGGTCGGGGACAGTGCCTCTGGAGTGGCAGACTGGGGTGGTGGTCCCTCTTTTTTAAGAAAGGGGACCGGAGAGTGTGCTCCAATTATAGGGGAATCACATTTCTCAGCCTCCCAGGGAAAGTTTACTCCAGGGTACTGGAGAGGAGAATTCGACCAATAGTCGAACCTCGGATCCAGGAGGAACAATGCGGTTTTCGTCCTGGTCGCGGAACACTGGACCAGCTCTATACCCTTCATAGGGTGCTCGAGGGTTCATGGGAGTTTGCCCAACCAGTCCACATGTGCTTTGTGGATCTGGAGAAGGCATTCGACCGTGTCCCCCGTGGTATTCTGTGGGGGGTGCTTCGGGAGTATGGGGTTCGGGGCTCTTTGCTAAGGGCTGTCCGGTCCCTGTACGAACGGAGCAGGAGTCTGGTTCGCATTGCCGGCAGTAAGTCAGACCTGTTCCCAGTGCATGTTGGACTCCGTCAGGGCTGCCCTTTGTCACCGGTTCTGTTCATAATTTTTATGGACAGAATTTCTAGGCGCAGCCAGGGGCCGGAAGGAATCCTGTTTGGGAACCACAGGATTTCATCTCTGCTTTTTGCGGATGATGTTGTCCTGTTGGCTTCTTCAAACCAGGACCTTCAGCATGCACTGGGGCGGTTTGCAGTCGAGTGTGAAGCGGCTGGGATGAGAATCAGCACCTCCAAGTCCGAGGCCATGGTTCTCGACCGGAAAAGGGTGGCTTGCCCTCTCCAGGTTGGTGGAGAAGTCCTGCCTCAAGTGGAGGAGTTTAAGTATCTCGGGATCTTGTTCACGAGTGAGGGAAGGATGGAGCGTGAGATCAACAGGCGGATCGGTGCAGCCTCCGCAGTGATGCGGTCGCTTTACCGGTCCGTCGTGGTGAAGAAGGAGCTGAGCCAAAAGGCGAAGCTCTCAATTTACCGGTCGATCTACGTTCCGACTCTCACCTATGGTCATGAGCTTTGGGTAATGACAGAAAGAACAAGATCGCGGATACAAGCGGCTGAAATGAGTTTCCTTCGCAGGGTGGCTGGGCGCTCCCTTAGAGATAGGGTGAGAAGCACAGTCACTCGGGAGGAGCTCGGAGTAGAGCCGCTGCTCCTCCACATCGAGAGGAACCAGCTGAGGTGGCTCGGGCATCTTTTTCGGATGCCTCCTGGACGCCTCCCTGGGGAGGTGTTCCAGGCATGTCCCCCCGGGAGGAGGCCCCGGGGAAGACCCAGGACACGCTGGAGGGACTATGTCTCTCGGCTGGCCTGGGAACGCCTCGGTGTTCTTCCCGAGGAGCTGGCCGAGGTGTCTGGGGAAAGGGAAGTTTGGGCTTCCATGCTTAGACTGCTGCCTCCGCGACCCGGTCCTGGATAAGCGGAAGAAGACGAGACGAGTAGTCCAATAATCTATAATTAGATATTACGACGTGGCTTTTACACACGCACCTGCTGTACTCGGTTTCCCCAGAATTTCATAAACAGCAATACAGCCAGATTGAGGTGACTGAACTAGTTTTGTTGGAACTGTATTTATGTAACTCTTGAATAATTACTATAAAAATGGTGATTTTCAACAAATATTCAACTTGTCCTTTCAGACAGGCAGATTTGACTTGTCCGGACCAAACATTTGGTTGTCCTGAACAGACGGACTACCGTTAATGTCGAGCCCTGGTCATCTTAATTGCAATATTACGGAATTTCTGTGTAAAAGGGGCTATAGACAGCTCTGTGTTCTCCATGTTGGTTTATTCTTTTTAACAACAAATGCCGTCTTCACAGGTGAAACCCGGGGCTTAAACCAAGATATTCAGAGCTATTAATTGTTTTAACAATCAATCTAACAAGACACATCCAGGAAACAAGAAACATCTGTTAGTCACATGTTCCTATATTTTTGATCACTTGGAAAATGTTCTAAGCATTGCATGACACTTTAACATTTAACTGATGTAGATGTAAATATCAAGCAATGGAAGCAGAAATTCTGACCTATTATTTCATATTCATTGTTTGATCTCAAACCCAAACATCTTCAGTATATTGCAAAAACAATTGGCTTTGCCGTTCCAGTTCTTTAGGCAGTATTGCATTTCAGAGATATGTGTCCCCTCTATAATTTGTCTGAGCTGAGCAGCCATCACTGTATATCAAGCTCCATGGCATCCATGGCCTCAGCTGGAAAGCTATTGTCATCAGTCCCTTGCCAAACTATGCTTACAAACCAGGAGAGTTTGATCAAAGAGCCATCAGATTAGCTTGGGCCTGACACAGAAGGTGGAGTCTAGAATGGGGTTGGGGTGGCTGCTGGTTCAAAAGGGAAGAGGAATGCCTCTCATTACATTCCTTCCACTTATTTTATTGTTTGTTTGTGTTCTCTGCATCAGTGTGTTAATTAGGGCTGTAACGATACACCCAACTCACGATTCGATTCGTATCGCGATTTTTGACCCACGATTTGATACGCCCACGATTTTTTTTTAAATGTTTTTTTTAAAGTAGTAAATTTGACTTATTAACATTTACTTACTTATATTAACTATTTAATAACAAATAATTCAGACCACTGCAGAGAATGAGTAATATGTATGCAAAAATGAACAAATGTATATCCAAAGATTGTTTTATTTCTCAAAATAATACTGTTGAGCCGGAAGCTGTTTTTTTCGGTTCTGAAAAAGTCATTTTTCCAAATCCGTTAAGATTTTTTTTTTGGGGGGGGGGTAGTGGTGGCTCTCTCACTGTCTCACTCTCATAGGGCCAATGATTTTCTGTGATCGCGGAAAACAGATGGAAATTATGGAATTTTTATGGTGAAACATTGCTCGTGTGTCAAACGCTACGTTCACACTGCAAGGCTTAATGCTCAATTCCGATTTTTTTGTGAAATCCAATTTTTTTGTGAGGTCGTTCACATTAACAAATATATGCGACTTGTATGTGATCCTCAGTATGAACGAAAAGCGACCTAAAAGTGTTCCGCATGCGCACTGCAGGATACGACGACGTCACACGCAGTGAGCATGGCCAGTGTTTACGGAAGTAAAACCGCCCGGTTGCGGTATGACTCATCCAATCTAGCTTGAATAGCTGCATCCTCCCAAATGGAAATCAGCTCCCTAACCTCTGCGTCCTTCCATTGAGAAGATTCAGAACCTTCACAGCCCGAAGCGTCCCTCGCATTGATGTCATGCGCAGGGGCGCAGATACGTTTTTTGAACTGGGGGGGACAAAAAACTTGGGGGGGGGGACAAAGCTGCCAGCAAACCAACCCCAATATGCCTGTCAAACTTGTTGTTAGTAACCATAGCAACCAAGCTCGAGCGCGCAACCTGTGCAGTCTGCGCAGCTCAACCAACCGAATATCAGTCTTTGTTTTGTTTTATGTGAGTTGTTGCAACTATGTATACACTGCCGTGCACCTCAATAAACCGAATGGTAATTAGTCTTTTGATTTTTCCGTGAGGTTTGCCTTATGCAAAGAAAGACAGCATAGACGTTTTTTCCTCCCTATAAGTAGGGGGGACCGAACGAGGTGAATTTAAATATGACCCGTCCCACCCTCTATCTGCGCCCGTGATTATGCGCCATGTTGTTGTAACTTTTTTTGAGAGACCCGCCGCCTACTTCAGCGCAGAATAGTGACGTTTGTGGCTTGTTGATGACGTGTAAGTCGGATGAATGCGACCTGGCGGTTCAGACTGAAGTCGCATATGAAAAGAGCGGATAGGAATCGGAATTAGCACCACATATCCAAACGGCCTGGGTCGGATTTGAAAAAATCGGATCTGTGTCGTTCATATTGTCAATAAAAGATCGGATACAGGTCACATATGGGCGAAAAGATCGGATTTGAGTCACTTCAGCCTGCAGTGTGAACGTAGCCAAAATGTAACTGCCGCAGAAGGCTTCCACCCAAGCAGACATGCCTTCAGTGTTGCCAGATATTGCTAACGTTTTCCACCCCAAAATATGTTCAAAACCAGGCATAAAGCACCTAAACCTGCCCAATCTGGCAACACTGCATGCCTTTCCGGTCAAGTGATTGTGATTGGCTTGTGGCACACCTAGCCAGCCAATGAGCTGCTTGTTTACAGATTCGCTCCCCGCGTCGCAACCAGAATGGCGACCGCTTAAAAGAAATGAATGCTCTGCCAGTGGCGAGTGTGGACGTTGCGTGACTCGCAGAAGATTGTCGCAGGTCGGCGAAAAAACGACTTACTAATAGATATAAAAAAATAAAAGTAATTTAAGTAAGTTTAAAATGTAATTTAAATAAAAAGTAAAGTATTCATAAATTGAAGTTTGGAAGCGCCTCTGTTTTTGGGCTGAGGAGAAGTTTGAAAGGGTGTACCGCGATTCTGCCTTCTTGTATCGCGATACGGATTGTGGCTATGCGTATCGCGATTTCGATTTTGATACGCATATCGTTACAGCCCTAGTGTTAATGTATGTCTGTGTGAGCGTGTGAAAGTGTGAGCCAGCACCCCATGTCTGCTCTTCAGGCTACAGTGAACCTGTAAGGAAGCAACACACTGTGAGAGGAGAGTGATATTAAAGGTCACAGGCAATGATCGGAGGTGAAACGTAGAATATCAACTTTATTGTCTAGAAGAACGACCCGAAAAGCGAATTCAATCTTCCTAGTGTCTAATTTGCACCCTAAAATTGAATAAAACGGTTAAAATATACTGTTTTGCCCAATTTCTGAAGGTTTGTTTACATCTCACTTATGCGCTCTTTTACTGCCAGGGGACAGTCATCGTGACATCATTTAAGGCAAACAGACTGGGAGCAGTTCTGTGTTTACTTGTGAACCGAGCACGTGTACGGACTTTGGTCGTGAGAGGTTGTGTAATATGTCTGATAGCGATTTTGAAGCAGCAACTCTCCAAATTGAATATCGAGAGGTGAAACCATATATGTATGAACCTGTGGCTGTTGCAAAGCAATCGGTGAATGTGACTCACTGGTTTGACCGTGCAGCCTCGGAATCGGACAGCAACTCGTCCGACTCTGATCACGGTGACCCCGGACCTCAGCAAGACTCGCGCCCAAATGATTTATCCTGGTAATTATGATAAATTCCTACTTTCGTCGTAATACTAAATAAGAGGCTTTTTGAAGAATAATTAAACCACCCTCCCTAGTAGATATAGGTAACGATTATTTGACAGTGCACCAGTAGGCCACATTAGCCTGCCATCCGTGGCATTATACTATTTATAACCTACTCTAAGCGAGGAAATATCCCTTTGTCTCATTTCCACAATGATTGTACAGGATCCCTCAGGATTCTTGACTTGTCAATTGCAAGCAAAAGTAGAAAAGTTTAGCTCCAATCTTCTCCTTTTTGCTTGAGCATTGCTGATCCGTTTCTTCTTTGACTGCTTGATTTTGTTTCACGCGCACAGTCCACTCTCTCCGCCTCTTTTCTTTCGGAAAAAGCCAACCCTCTGGCTTCACGCGCACAATCCACTCTCTCCGCCTCGTCTCCTCTTCTGGAAAAAGCCAACCCGCTCGCTCTGCTTCGTTTCCTCTTCCGAAAAAAGCCAATCCACTCTCTGCACCTCGTCTTCTCTTTCAGAAAAAGCCAACCCACTCGCTCCACCTCTTCAACTTTTTCAGAAAAAGCTAACCCACTCGCTCTGCCTCTTCTCCTTTTTCAGAAAAAGCCAACTCTCTCGCTCCGCCTCTTCTCCTCTTTCGGAAAAAGCCAACCCACTCGCTCCGCCTCTTCTTTTTCGGAAAAAGCCAACCCTCTCGCTCTGCCTCTTCTCCTCTTTCGGAAAAAGCCAACCCTCTCGCTCTGCCTCTTCTCCTCTTTCAGAAAAAGCCAACCCACTCTCTCCGCCTATTCTCCTTTTTCAGAAAAAGCCAATCCTCTCGCTCCGCCTCTTCTCCTCTTCCGGAAAAAGCCAATCCACTCTCTCTGCCTCTTCTCCTCTCTCAGTAAAAGGTAAAAACTTATTCCTGAACCGGTCCCGTTGTTACAGTTCACTGCACAACAATAAGGCATGGTTTTTCTTTGGAAATTCCTGAACGCACATCTGCACTCAAGCTGAAAGGCAATGTAAGTAAACGGAAGTGGACTCAACTCAAGCGGTTTGTTTATCTTAAATGACATCACGCGCTGAGTGGTCACGAAAATAGCCGAACAGAAATTCGCCACGATCCGCGCTAACTTATTTTAATTATTAACTTATTAACAATACTTCTTGGGACCAGAAGAAAATTACAGAGGGTTTAACATATAAAGTTTCAAATGTGCATAAAATTAAAACCGTTGCCTATGACCTTTAAGAGTTGATGATGACATGTATCCCAGGCAGAGAGTGAGTAGGAGAAAGTGTGTAAAACAAAGGAGCAGGGAAGGCCAATTTATACTTCTGTGTCGAACTGCGTAATCTACGCCATACCCTATGCCATACCTTGAAGTGCACCTTTCCAGAAATTTAACTACACATTGCCGTGACACAGACTGCAAAAACTGTGATTGGTCCACTTGGTAGCATCACATGTCCTCCTACACATTTCCAGACGCTCCTGATTCTCAATGAAAATAGGAAATCTATGATCATGATATTGTGTTAATACAAGTATATAAAGTGGGAGGTTCTGTCGTGGTTGTAGATCATTATAATGGATTAATCTTGTATTGAATCCTGTGTATTTAAAGACTATGGTGCTGTTTTTCTGTCTCATTCCTGAGCACACAGTGGGACTTTTGCTTCGAACTGCTCATACTGCTGAATACAGATGAATTCAAACACTTTATAAATGCTTTCAGTGAGGATTAACTTAATTTATAATTAATCATGCAAGGTTTCCCTTTCTCCAAGTAAATATGTTTCGAAACAACATTTTCTGTTGTTTATTCCTTCAGTGAAACATGAAACTCGTATTTCACTCTTCTTCTTTGTGTAAAATGAGTAAATTCTGGTGTTTCATGCCGCAGCACCTCCTAGAGGAGATGTGTGCCTTGTGTATAAGTATAAATACTTAATACTGCGTGAGGATCAACACCATACCTACAGCATAGATTCTATGCAGAAGTATAAATCGTCCTTAAGTGGGAATTCCAGTGTGTGAATGTTTAGCGTCTCAGTGGGAGTCGGGAGGAAGAGATTTCAAATGGAGGGAAGGCTAGCCAAGAATAAGGACTGTATCGAAGGATGTGTCACAAAATGTATTGTGAATGTTTTTGTGGATTAATAGTGGAGCCTTAAGTACTACTGTTCTCTTGAGATTAAGAATTCAGTACAAATACAAGTCTATATTTTCTGTATATAGTATACAGAATTATGAGTTCCAGAATTATACTGTGCATCTTGATGCTTGTAAACAGGAGTTCTGCTGGTTCTTAAAAAGTGATGTTTCCCTAAAATTATATTCTATGAATTATAAGCTTTGATGCATTTGAAATGGTCATACTTTTGTGTCATTTTATTTTTATGTATGTTTATACACACACACACACACACACACACACACACACACACACACACACTCAGAGGATAATATTTTGTCACTCTGGGGCAGGGAATTGTGAAATAAACTGAGGCTAAAGGCCAAAGTATACTTCAATGGATGCTGCTTTATGCAAGTATACTTTTTTTAAAATTATTTTTTTAAATGGACATATCAGTACATAGGATAAACACTTGCACTACCGTTACTGGATTGGTTACTGCATGCTCAGTTTCCCACATGCGTAGTGAATGGCTACAGTTTGCGCAGATACCAAACCTGCACATACAGTATGCATTCGCTGATGTATTCTTGGGCCTTAACATTATCCACCTGCTGTAGCCAGGGCTAGCACACCCAGACATCAGTCTGAAGAAATTCAAACAAATGTGAATGTAGAAAAGCAAATATTGTGTCTGCTGTGGAGTACAATGCTTTAAAGAGTTTGGCTCATCCTTCCTCAAAGCCTCTGCGCCAAGTAGCGAGTTGCCATTTTCAGATCCATGGATATTCCACTGTTTGAAAAACAAGCCACAACAATCTGGTGACATCCTAGACCATAGATCATAAACTGTAAAGTGAAATTGAAGATTTTTTTTAAAATAGATATTCTACTGTAATGGATCAGAACCAGTCTTGGCCATTTTCCTGGCAGCCAAGAAGGAAATATCAGGCATATTCTATTCACAAATGTTCATGTATGATACACGTGCAGAGGTTTTGCTGCACAGAAAGTTAGTACAGTAGTAGTCACATGTTTTAAAAAAAAACAACTGGATTCTAGGAAGGATAAATCTGCCCTATTAATTGTGTGACTCATTTGAAGAGAGTATTTGTAGTTAGTATATCACAGATGCAAATGAGGTCTTTAATACATTATAAGAGGCGAAAAAAACAGATACATGGGCCATCAATTTTCTTTTTTTCTTTTTTCTGTGCAGGTGTACATGTGGAAGGGGTGTGTGTGTGTGTGTGAGAGTGAGTGTAAGCGAGCACCCTGGTTAGCATCCTGAGGTGAAGCATCATGGAAGACGGAGACCTCAATGGCCTGAAGGTTCTCTCGTGTTCTGTTATGTTGTGCATTTGCCAAACCCTTCTTCTCAACTGCCCTTGTGAGTGTACACACACACACACACACACACACACACACACACACACACACACAGTCGGGTTTAGACAGCAGGGACAAAATATTTAGTGGTGTTCTGGATATCCATATCTGGAAACGTGGCTGTTAATATTTCCCCTAACTATCTCAGCACATGAATACATCAAAGCATTCAACTACAGCACCAAGATTTGTTTCTTTATGAGCCATGGTAAATTGATAATGTATTTGTACTTTGTCTCTTTTTCTTTCCCTCTCTTCTCTGTAGTTGCATTCTCTCTCTTATTCCACACACAGCCTGCCTCTGTGGTTCAGAAGCAGGGTAGCGCTGTTCACCTGCACTGTTTGGTGCATCCTACCTCAGCCACAGTCACCTGGTTGTTCCAGGGTCATGCCCTGGAGCCAGGGTCACTACCTGGGGTGGAGGTTCAGCCTGACAGAATATCCCTGCCCTGTCTCCAGCCCCAAAACACTGGCACTTACCAGTGTGTGGCACACTCAGACACAGGTTCCATCACCAGCCAGTGGGCACGGGTAACCATCGCAGGTATGCACATGGGCCACTCCCACTCTGAGACACTCACAGGGGTGGAAAAAGCACTGAGAAATTATACTCGAGTGAAAATATGGATTCGACTTGGGACAATAGTTTCTGGAATTGCTGAGAGATTCCAAGTATTGGGATGGCCATCAGGTTGGATAATTTAAATGTCTGTTGGAAAATGTGGTGTCTGCAGCTTTAAGATTGACGAATAAACTGTGTTGTATCTTGTAACATGTTTCCTTTAAGATTTTTATAGTCTTATATACAAACTTTAATAGCTTATGCTGTCTGATTTCAGAGTAGGAAAAAAAAAATCTTTCTCTGATGTACAACACACCCAGAGCAGCCTGGGGAGCAGTTGGGGGTTAGGTGTCTTGCTCAGTTAATCTAAGGTTTCCTTTTTGCACAATGAAGTTTTAACTGGCATTTGTGGATGTAACTCGATATTGTAGTGCTTGACAAAGGTTTGCCAAAATAATCTCAAGCCCATGTGATTATATCAACTATAGATGAATGACGTTTTTTGATGCAGCCCTGTCTCGAGATTGGAGATCATGGGTGTTCAGCTTAGGTTTGCGCCCTTGCTGTTTATGCATCAAAGTTCCTCCAGGTTCCTTGAATCATTTAATGATATGCACCCTAGAATGTAAATTATCCAAATCCCTTTGTATATTTCTTTGAGGAACTTTTTTTTTTAAATAAATTCTCATGCATTTGTTGACAAACTGGAGATCCTCAGTCCATCTTTGCTCCTCAAAGACTAGGTCTTTCCTGGATACTGATTTTGTACCAAATCATGATTACAGTCACCTGTTGACATCACCTGTTTCAAATCACAGTTATTTAAATGTTTTACCTCATTACTAGACCTAAATTGCCCACTCCCAACTTTGTTAGTGAGTCGGCAACTTTGCTAACACAGCCAAACATCAAGCAAATGCAACAATACATAGCAGGGCAGCTAATATAATTTACTAGTTCAACAAAAGAAGCCCATAACGACACATGGCACACATTATATATGGATTTCATAAATGGATTATACTTTCAAGTTTAAATCACTTGTTTATTTACATTTATAGCATTTAGCAGACACCCTTATCCGGAGGGACTTATTGAAGTGTTTTGTAGTCTCTGTCAAAAATACTAGTTCACTAGGTCAGGGACTAAGTAATATGTTCAAGAAAATTGTGAAACCCAGTCATTTTATTGCCTTTGGCATTAATTTAAGAAGAGTAGATAAAGGAAGAAAGTAAACACAAACCCATACATTAAGACATAAAACTAGGCATTCAATTATGATGAAAGAAATGCCACCATATAAATGGACAATGGGGCTGGTCTGTCTGTACATATCCATAAGCCATAAACCGATGCCTCAGCTGACAGAAGACTATGCTGTACAACACTCAAGGATGTTGGCCAAGACACTTAATACAATTTAATATAGCCCATTTAGTGACTTCCCCTTCAAAAATACATGAATGCATCAGCAATAGAACACTTGAAAGAATTGGTTCTGGACTTCACAATACATGAAACAAATCTAACCAACTCCTGTGAACTAAAGTTTAGTTTGCTATTAAAAAAAAAAAGTGAAAAACAATGTTGATTAAAAATACTAATTTTGGAGAGTCATGTGTTATAATTAGCAACATTTTGTCTAAATGGACAAATTGTGTCTATGGAGCACTTGCATGTGACGTCACAGCCGATCCAGATTGTGACAGACGCCATCATGTCGGTCAAACGCCATATTCCGCCTTCTACTTCTACTTCTACTTCTGCTTTTACTTCTACCTTTTCTTCTGGAAAACCCTACTATATACAATTCTACTACAACGGCTGCGGCTTCAAGCTCTCCCTACCTGTGCACGTTTTTTATGTTTTTTGTGTGTATTTTTGCGTGTTGTTCGTCTGTACCGGACTTCAATATCCACTACAACCGTATGGACTTACTGGACATTGGTTTCCAGCAGAAAATGACGGTTTGTAGCGATTTCCATCGCATGCACAACATTCCGGACGAGAAAAAAAAAAAAAAAAACATTCCGGACGAGATAGCAAGACCAGCGGGGTCTCCGTGGATTGTTATCTGAAGCAAAGCGAAGGAGGCGGCGCCGGGAGCGGAAGCGAGGCTGCGCCGGGAGCGGAAGCGAGGCTGCAGGCAGAGCCGGCCTGTTGACTAAGCTCAGAAAACAGCCACTCAAATCTCCACTGCCAAGCCTCTACCTCTCCAACGCCAGATCCATGTAAACAAGACGGACGATTTGGAATTACCTTATTCTATTCTATAATCGGCTGGTCAGTGCTATACTCAATACTTAAGTGACTTACCCATCCAATGAGGATTCTTGTTACAAGATGCCACATCTGAGTCGCTGACAAATCCTGAATTTCTGTAAAGATAACTGTCCAGAGATTTATAAGCATGCAGTGCTTCACCACTGAACAGCGAGGGAAAGTTAATGAGGTAATTATACACGTCCGGGTATTCCGCTGGCAGTTCAAAATCCGGTCGTGAAAACTACGTCCGGTAAGCCATAAGGGTCACAAATCTGTAGATCGTTTATTTTAGACATATATCTAGTTATCTGTTCATTAGAAAAATGAGCCGTGTAGTCCGTCGGTTGAAATTGATCCATTCTGTACACGAGTGCAGCAGTATTCAGCTGTGTTTTTGACCGACAAGATGGCGGTTGTGTACTTTCCGGTCACGTGACTGCAAGATCTCTATTTAGCTTAACATTTCCTTTTTTTGAGGAATGCATGCAAATTAAAGTCCAAGACTTCCACTCCTCACACTAGCACATGCCATAATCTTATCCATTTTTCTATTAAATTTGTAATTAAAATTTCACAAAAAATATAATGCAGAATAATGCATATAAACATATGAGTCAATGCACAGTGTTTTATAAAGCTTTTATTTTTAGACATTCTTACAACCCCAATTCCAAAAAAGTTGGGATGCTGTGTAAAACATAAATAAAAAGTTCAAAAGCCAGCATCTGTGATGGGTAACTTGTACATCTGTGAAGGCATCATTAATGTTGAAAGTTACATGCAGGTTTTGGGCCAACATATGCTGCCATCCAGACAGTGTCTTTTTCAGGGACGTCCCTGCTTATTCCAGCAAGACAGTGCCAAGCCACATTCTGAATGTGTTACAGCAGCGTGGCTTCGTAGTAAAAGAGTGCTGGTGCTAAATTGGCATGCCTGCCTCCCATTGAAAATATGGCACATTTTGAAGTGCAAAATATGACAACAGAGACCCCAGACTCTTGAGCAACTGAAGTTGCATATCAAGCAAGAATGGGAGCGATTTTCACGTTCAAAACTTGAACAACTGGTGTCCTCGGTTCCCAAATGCTTCCTGAGTGCTGTTAAAAGAACAGCTGATGTAACACAGTAGTAAACAGTGTTGTACCAACTTTTTTGGAATGTGTTACAGGCATCAAATTCAGAATGAGTGCATGTTTACAAAAAGCAATAAAGTTGATCAGGTGAACATTAAATATCTTTGTATTGTATTTGCATATCACTGCATTCTGCTTTTATTTATAGATGCATTATGGTCTTAAATGAATTGTAACTAGAACTGTAACTGCAACTGAAATTGTAACCATTACTGTATGCAAACGTTATAGCACAGCACACGCCTTTGATTTCTTTGTACTATCAACACAAAACTTGTCAGAGTTATAGCATAGATGTTAGACAACACAACTGAAGTTTTTAGAATGAGCAAACACAAAACATCACCTTGAGATACATCATTGTCAGGGTGCAGGCATTTGCGGATGCAGGTGCAGAGGAGGATGGGTGCGTTGCAAACTGGAAACCAAATCCAAATCAGCAAACTAAACACGTAGTCAAGGTCAGGCAAGGGTCAGTCGATAAGCAAACAGAATATCAGAGATTAGGTGAGGAAGCAAAGTCAAATAAACAACGGAAAGTAGGGTCAAAGTCACCAGGCATCAAACGCAATAACTAAGGCATGGTATGCTCAGGTACATGAACACAGAATGATACTTCACAACTGGAGTGAGCATTTGCTGAGCTTATATAGGGTGGCGATTACAGGGATAATGGGAAACAGGTGTACTTCCTCGAATTCGGGAGAGGAAGGGCGTTGTGGTGCTTGGGAAATGTAGTCCAGAGTGGCCATATTTGAAGGCTGCTCTGAACTTGGATTTTCAGCACTACTACTGACAATCATAACTCATAACTCCTTCCTTAAAACACCTCATTTTTAAACTGTTTTATAAATTTTTTTTTTAACCCTCTGGAGTCTGAGGGTGGGTGGTGTAGTGGTTAGTGCTGTCGCCTTACAATAAGAAGGTCCGGGTTCGAGCCCCATGGCCGGCAAGGGCCTTTCTGTGTGGAGTTTGCATGTTGTCCGCGTGGGTTTCCTCTGGGTGCTCCGGTTTCCCTCACAGTCCAAAGACATGCAAGTTAGGTTAACTGGTGACTCTAAATTGACCGTAGGTGTGAGTGTGAATGGTTGTCTGTGTCTATGTGTCAGCCCTGTGATGACCTGGTGACTTATCCAGGGTGTACCCTGCCTTTCGCCCGTAGTCAGCTGGGATAGGCTCCAGCTTGCCTGCGACCCTGTAGAACAGGATAAAGTGGCTAGAGATAATGAGATGAGTCTGAGGGTATTTTCTGGCACTAATGATTTTGGCATGCACTTTTTTTTTTGGTCAGTTTCAACAAATCTAAGCAGTATTTTCAAAGTCAGATGACTTTTTTGTATTCAGCACAAGTTCAGCTACAATAATATCTATGTAATATGTATGTCATGATTGTACTTTAAAAAATTAATGAAGATGTTGTAAAAAGTAGTTTTAGAAGTGTGTTGGAATGTTTAAAAAAACATTACCTTACCCATTGTGACGAACCATTTTGGTCACTTGAGGTGATTCTGTTCAGTCTTAGGAATGGATCAAGTACCGAAAACTTAAATCTGCTCCACTGATTTGGATAATTAATTGGCCATCAAAAAATGTATGTCTTATTGTTTTGGGATAAAGTGCTGTCAGTGGGAGGGGTATTCAATGAGAAGAGTAAAAAAATTCCATTCCATTCAATGAGAAGAGTGAATACCCCTTCCACTACAAACTCTTAATCCCATCAGGTCAAGTGCTCAAAACGGTTCATCACAATGGATAAGGTAATGTTTTTTTCACACATTCCAATACTTCTAAAACTGCTTTTTACAAAATATTAATTTATCTGTTTTTTCTTTTAAAGTGTTACTCTATTCAGTGTGTCTTGAAATTAACTCTTGTACTATTTTACTCAGTTCAGAGCCGCAACCAACTCTCTGTTACACAATTACTCTGTAATTTTGCTCCCACTCCACATTTTATTCTTGAAACTCAAAATAGAGCAAAATTAACTATTTTTGAGGAAAATACTTTTAACTCTGGAAAAATTGCTTAGTCATTTTTCCTGTGTACGCACTATAGCACACGCATGTCAGCTGACATGCTGATAAGAAATAGAAGAAATATTTAAACTTACTTGAGTTGGTCATCGACTGGACTGAGTCAAAGTAAAAAATGACACCGCTCATCATCACTGTCGCAGTTCTCAAGAACTGATTCAGTGATTCACTGAAATTGAATCACTGAATCAAAAATTGAATCATGAATTGAATTGCTGTCCTGAATCATCCAAAGCACCATCTCGCAAATCCACGTGCCATCTCGCAACAAGTTTTATCTCCAAACAGGTAGCCTAAACTATGGCTGACACATTTTATCCTATTTACAGTGGGCATTCCCACCACGAAAGAGAAACCAATCAAAACCGAAAGAGTGAAAGTGATCATCATTCTATTACCATGTGAATAGTCTTTTATGAATGCATAAGTGGGCACTCAGCACTCTGACTCTGGTGTGACTGAGGCTACATCCACACGACAACAGCAACAAGATTTTTTTTTTAAATATCGTGTCCACATGGGCAACGGATCAGTTAAATTTCGGGTCCATATGGCAACGCAACGCTTGCTGAAAACGATGCAATACACATGCCACACCTCTAGGTGCACTGTAAGACGGTCCCATCGGAGACACCAGAACAATGGAAGAAGAAGTACACGCATGCGCATAAACCCCTTCTTCTGTAGCATTAGCCACATTAGCTTCCGCAGTGTTTGGACTAAAGACTCTGCCCTAAGGGCTATTCTCTCTCTCTCTCTCTCTATCTCTCTCTCTCTCTCTCTCACTTTGCACCATTACACAATAAATATTCACAGTGAAAATATTTTGTAAGCGCGTTTCATGAACCAACTTATAGGATTTGTTGACAACTCACATCGAGTTTGTTACACTTCTACCCGGCGTGAAGCACTGACAGTCATGTGGTTGTGACGTCATCGTAAACAAATCCGTTCTACACATCCAGACGACTTCGCAACGGCGCCGTTGCCATATTTTTCCACTCTGGGACCCGTTCTGAAAAGATTTCGTTTTGGGGCACCCAAAACACCGGTGCCATGTGGACGCCAGGCCGAAATGATAAACAATTTTATCAGATTCACCTGAATCCATTGCCGTGTGGACAGGGCCTGAGTAAGGTGACAAGTCTTATGTTTCACCTAATTTAGGTAATTTATAAAATATAGTATTTTTGGCAGTGGGCACATAGGAAAGTATAACGTTTCTGTCAATATGTTTATCATGCTTGTATGATAAAAACTTGCAAAGATATTAATCTAAATACGTGACCTACTCATTCTAAACCTGCTGAGCTTTGCTGGCGAAGCTCTCGACCTCCAAGGGTTAACTTGAAAATCTTTGAACCAAATGGGAATATTCTTTTCTTCTAATTAAGAGATTTTCTTGGTACAAGTGTGAATGTGTAAGAATAAGAAGCATTTCATTTTGGGTATGTCATTCAGCAAGAAACTGCTGAGAAATCCCCTGAAGGAGAAAGGGTGCACTTTGGTGTCCAGGATTAGTTTGATATAGTATGGATCTTTTTTCCCCTCTGTTTTTATGTTAACTCATTTTCTTTTCACCTCAATTAATGTCTAATTCACTTTTTCTGAATTTTGTCTCAAGATTTAAACCTTTTTAAGTGATGCTACACTCTTAAGCATTATGTTTTTAGTGGCATAGATGTGAGTTCTGTCAGAGTTACGAATACAGTTGCAGGGGAGAGCGGGTGCGCCGCAAACTGAACCAAATCAGGAAACTAGAGTCATAGTCAGGGACGGGCGGCGGTTGGTAGACTGGCGAATAGGACAACATAAAAAAGACAAGAGGACGAGGTGAAAACTAAACGTAAACAAGGATCTTAACGTGAAATCAGTCAGAACGGCTTGGTAAACTTGGGTACAGGGACACAAATGATACTTCGCAAAGTCTGAGAGTGAGAGCTGAGCTTATATAGGGAAGGTGATTGCAGGATAATTGGAGACAGGTGATGCAGTCAGAACTCTGGTGATGAGGGGCGCTAAGGCTTTTGGGAAGTGTAGTCTGGAGCGGCCATGTTTGGAGGCTGCTTCGAAATCAGGCTTTCAGCGTCATTACTGACAAGCTTAAATAACTTTCACTTCCACCTCTGAAAAAGTCTTTTGCCATTTTACTTGTTTCATGGCACTGAGCTTTGCCTTTTATGGAGTTTTGTGGGTGTCGTTAAATGCAAAACTGCCAAGCATACACCTGGTAATTTACGGGCGATTATCATTCATCAACATGCACACATGAAAGAAAGAAAAATAGCCAGTGGAAATTTTTAGTTCAGTTTGGCTTCTTGCAAACATTTCCACACAACTTTACGACAATATTCATGCATGAGGCTCAGTTATAGCAAATTAGCTAAACTTATCATAACATGCTTTTTCAAGTTAGATGGACTTCATTCTGTGGAGTCAAAGAAGATGCCTCCTATATGTATTTGCTTACTTCAGCACAGTGAAATAGCTTACTGATTTTCTTAGGGGCCAGGGCACTCATTTTGAAGTTCAACACTGCAGTCTTGTGGATTACCCATATTCAAATGCATACAAACAGCTATAGCATTAGCCAAATTGTGTATCATGAGAAGGTTACTGCAGATGACGAAATGACGTTTTTTTTTTTGATGGTTTATTCTACAAACCCCATTTCCAGAAAAGTTGGGATATTTTCCAAAATGCAATAAAAACAAAAATCTGTGATTTGTTAATTCATGTAAACCTTTATTTAACTAACAAAAGTACAAAAAAGGTTTTCAAGAGTTTTACTGACCAACTTTATTGTATTTTGTAAATATAAATGAAGTTAGAATTTGATGCCTGCAACACACTCAAAAGTTGGGACAGAGGCATTATTACCATTGTTTTACATCACCTTTCCTTTGAATAACATTTTTTAATCGTATGAGAACTGAGGATACAAGTTGTTGCAATTTTGCAATTGGAAATTTTGTCCATTCTTGCTTCATACACTTCAGCTACTCAACAGTCCCTGGTGGCTGTTGTCAGATTCTCCTCTTCATGATGTGCCATACATTCCAATAGGAGACAGATCTGGACTGGCAACCGGCCAGTTAAGCACATGCACTCTGTGTCTATGAAGCCATGTTGTTGTAACCCATGCAGAATCAGGCCTGGCATTGCCCTGCTGAAATATGCATGGACTTCCCAGGAAGATATGTTGCCTTGATGATGTCATCTCTCTCAAATCTCAATATATCAATGGTACCTTCATACACATGTAACTCACCCATGTTGTGGGCACTGATGCACCACCATACCATCATAGATGCTGGCTTTTGCACCTTTCTCTGAAAACAAATTGGATGGTTGTGTTCACCTTTGGCACTGGGAACTCGACGTCCAGTTTTCTTGAAAACAAGCTGACTTGTGGACTCATTTGACCACAACACACATTTCCACTGTCTTTTGGGCCATCTGAGATGAGTTCGGGCCCAGATAAATTGGTGTTGTTTCCGCATAGATTTGATGAATGGCTTCCTCCTTGCGTAATACAATTTCAGGTTGCATTTCTGGATGCAGTGGCAGACTGTGTTAAGTGACAACAGTTTTCCAAAGTATGCCCAAGCCCATGTGGCTATATTTGTCACATTAGCATGACTGTTTCTCAGGCAGTGCCACATGAAGGCTCAAAGGTCACGCACATTCAACATTGGTTTCTGACCTTGCCCTTTACGCATTGAGATGTCTCCAAATTCCCTGAAACTTTTCACAGTATTACAGTGGGGCAAAAAAGTATTTAGTCAGCCACCAATTGTGCAAGTTCTCCCACTTAAAAAGATGAGAGAGGTGTGTAATTTTCATCATAGGTACACTTCAACTATGAGAGACAGAATGGGGGGAAAGAATCCAGGAAATCGCATTGTAGGATTTTTAATGAATTAATTGGTAAATTCCTCTGTAAAATAAGTATTTGGTCACCTACAAACAAGCAAGATTTCTGGCTCTCACAGACCTGTAACAACTTCTTTAAGAGGCTCCTCTGTCCTCCACTCGTTACCTGTATTAATGGCACCTGTTTGAACTCGTTATCAGTATAAAAGACACCTGTCCACAACCTCAAACAGTCACACTCCAAACTCCACTATGGCCAAGACCAAAGAGCTGTCAAAGGACACCAGAAACAAAATTGTAGACCTCCACCAGGCTGGGAAGACTGAATCTGCAATAGGTAAGCTGCTTGGTGTGAAGAAATCAACTGTGGGAGCAATTATTAGAAAATGGAAGACATACAAGACCACTGATAATCTCCCTCGATCTGGGGCTCCACGCAAGATCTCACCCTGTGGGGTCAAAATGATCACAAGAACGGTGAGCAAAAATCCCAGAACCACACGGGGGGACCTAGTGAATGACCTGCAGAGAGCTGGGACCAAAGTAACAAAGGCTACCATCAGTAACACACTACGCCGCCAGGGACTCAAATCCTGCAGTGCCAGACGTGTCCCCCTGCTTAAGCCAGTACATGTCCAGGCCCATCTGAAGTTTGCTAGAGAGCATTTGGATGATCCAGAAGAGGATTGGGAGAATGTCATATGGTCAGATGAAACCAAAATAGAACTTTTTGGTAAAAACTCAACTTGTCATGTTTGGAGGAGAAAGAATGCTGAGTTGCATCCAAAGAACACCATACCTACTGTGAAGCATGGGGGTGGAAACATCATGCTTTGGGGCTGTTTTTCTGCAAAGGGACCAGGACGACTGATCTGTGTAAAGGAAAGAATGAATGGGACCATGTATCGTGAGATTTTGAATGAAAACCTCCTTCCATCAGCAAGGGCATTGAAGATGAAATGTGGCTGGGTCTTTCAGCATGACAGTGATCCCAAACACACCGCCCTGGCAACGAAGGAGTGACTTTGTAAGAAGCATTTCAAGGTCCTGGAGTGGCCTAGCCAGTCTCCAGATCTCAACCCCATAGAAAATCTTTGGAGGGAGTTGAAAGTCCGTGTTGTCCAGCGACAGCCCCAAAACATCACTGCTCTAGAGGAGATCTGCATGGAGGAATGGGCCAAAATGCCAGCAACAGTGTGTGAAAACCTTGTGAAGACTTACAGAAAACATTTGACCTCTGTCATTGCCAACAAAGGGTATATAACAAAGTATTCAGATGAACTTTTGTTATTGACCGAATACTTATTTTCCACCATAATTTGCAAATAAATTCTTTAAAAGTCAGACAATGTGATTTTCTGGATTTTTTTTTCTCATTTTGTCTCTCATAGTTGAGGTATACCTATGATGAAAATTACAGGCCTCTCTCATCTTTTTAAGTGGGAGAACTTGCACAATTGGTGACTGACTAAATACTTTTTTGCCCCATTGTATGTACTGTACCTTTTGAAATACCCAAAACCTTGCATTGAGAGAGGTTATTTTTGACTTGACTAACAATTCTCTCACAAATTTTGGTACAAAGGCATGAGCCATGACCCAGCCTTGCTTGCAATGGCCGAGCCTTTGGTGCATACTCTTTTTATACCCATGACATTACATTACAGGCATTTAGCAGATGCTCTTATCCAGAGCGATATACAGCAGGACCCTGACACACCCACAGCAGTGGGCAGCCCGTGGAGTAGTTGGGGGTTAGGTGCCTTGCTCAAGGGCACTTCAGCCACTCCTGCTGATTCAGGGAATCAAACCTGTGACCTTTTGGTCCCAAAGCTGCTTCTCTAACATTTCGGCCATGGCTTCACCTTTAGGCCAATCATGATATCCTCACCTGTTACTAATGAACCTGCTTATTGTGGAATCTTCCAAAATGGTGTTACTTGAATATCCCATAAATTTTCAGTCTTATTTTGCCTCTGTTCCAACTTTTTTATGAGTAGGTTACAGGCTTCAAATTCTAACTTCATTAAGATTTACAAAATACAATTAAGCTGGTCAGTAAATCTAGTGAAAATCTTTCCTTTGTACTTTTGTCAGGTAAATAAATGTCCACATTAATTAACAAATCACAGATTTTTGTTTTGATTCCATTTTGGAAAATATTCCAACTTTTCTGGAAATGGGGTTCATACAATGATGATCTAGACTGGATGCTATAAACTCAAATGTTAAGAATGTGTGGGAGTATATTCTGTAGCTGTATAGTGTACAGTCACTGGCTGGATGAGAAAAGAAGATACCTTCAAGATTTGTAACAAATGGTTAGAAGACCAAAATACAAATGTAAGGGAAAAAAGTAAGTTTCTTTCTTAAAATGTAATTTAAAGTACAAGTATTCAATTTCATTAATGCTCAAGTATAAATACCACAAAATAATTCTTAAGTATAATAAAGTACAGTTACTTAAGCATTTTACACCCCTGCCCACCCAGCCTTTTGCACTGAACAAATTTATATATACACACACACACACACATATATATATATATATATATATATATATATATATATATATATATATATATATATATACACACACACACACACACACACACTATATATATATATATATATATATATATATATATATATATATATATATGTGTGTGTGTAGATATGTATGTATGTATGTATACACATAAGTGCCTGTACTCTGACAGGATACTTCGCCTACTATGCATCCATAGTAGGCGAAGTATCCTGTCAGAGTACAGGCACTTACGGATGTATGTGCAGGGGTGAGCAGGGTAGCAAACTTCTAATGAAGCCAAATCACAAAACTAGAACTAGAACTAGAGCAGGGGAGAACTAGAACTAGAGCAGGGGAGGCAAAGCAAACTGCGCTGAATGCTCAGGGACGTCTCTTAGGAGAACATCAACAGATGTTTGCAGACCTCAACACCCGGATGGCACAGCTCGCAGCTGTGAGATTGCAGGCCCTCCTAATGTGCCCTGAGGCTTCTCCAAGTCCCACACTACAGCTTCCCATTCCAGAGAAATATGCCGGGGATGCTCTTGCCTGTAAAGGATTCCTACTTCAGTGCTCCATGTACTTCTCCACCATGCCTAACATCTCTGATGAAAATAAGATCGCTAAATTTCTTTTGTTTCTCACCGGCAAAGCGTGACAATGGGCTAGCGCCATATGGAAGAATGGAGGAGAGCACACAACTTCCTATGAGCGCTTCCTCAAGTTTAAACAAGTGTTTGATCACAAACCCGAGGGGATTGAAGTCCGTGAGAATCTTCTCACCATCACACAGGGTTCAAGAGGAGTTGCTGAATATGCCCTAGACTTCAGAACTCTAGCAGCAGCCAGTGGATGGAATGAGCCGGCTCTAAAAGTGGTGTTTCACAAGGTCTTCGTCCTAGAATTGTCAGTGAACTGGCGTCTAGAGACGAGCAACTAATGTTGGACTCCCTCATTGACCTAGCGATATGATTGGATCATCTGCTTACCAACTGATCCTCTTTCAGGGAGAACCCCAAACCAGTCCAGCCCTCTGAGGATTCCACACCTATGGAAGTTTCTCATACCCGTCTGAAATGTTCTGAACGTGAAAGAAGGAGGAGAAAGGGTCTCTGCTTCTACTGTGGGAGTTCAGAGCATCATATCAACCAATGTCCCATCCATCCGTCTCGCACCAGCCCAGTTGAAGCCACAGCTCACTCGGTGAGTCCAGTAAGAAAATTTAATGCACAGTCATTTAAAGTACCTTTGTTGTTAAAACTGGTATCCTCCACACATGTTCTGTTTGCCTTTGTCGACTCTGGCGGAGGGGAATTTCATCAACAGCATGATCATCCAGAACTTGAACCACTCCCGTTCACATTCAGGTGGGAGCATTCCACTCTGAACTCATTTCCCTCTATGTGACCACCACGGTCAATCATGACATCATTCTTGGGTACCCTTGGTTACAGCTTCATGACCCACTAATCTCTTGGCAGATCAAGGAAATTCTCCAGTGGTCATCCATATGTTTCCAGAACTGTCTCTCACGTCCCCAACTCAGTCACTCCTCTACTTCAGTAGAGAGACCACAGCCTGATTCCATGGAGAATGTTCCCGAGTGTTACCTGGAACTGAGAGAGGTCTTTAGCAAGGGGAAAGCCTGCGGGCTACCTCTCCTTGTGCCATCTATCTTCTACCAGGCACATCAACTCCACGTGGTCACATCTATCCCCTTTCTGAAAAGGAACAATCTGCCATGGAGGAATACATCCAAGAGGCCCTCAAGCAGGGGTACATATGTCCATCCAAATCACCAGCATCAGCAAGGTTCTTCTTTGTGGAGAAGCGAGGTGGTGGCCTCTGACCCTGCATAGACTATAGAGGACTCAATCAAGTCTCTGTCAAGTATTCCTATCCTCTTCCCTTTGCCCTAGAAGAACTTTGATCCGCTAAAATCTCCTCCAAGCTAGACCTATGCAGTGCCTACAACTTGATCAGAATCAAGGAGGGCAATGAATGGAAGACCACCTTCAGCACAACCACTGGCCATTTTGAGTAATGCCTTATGGCCTTTCTTCAGCGCCAAGCTTTTTCCAGTGCCTCATCAATGATGTGCTATAGGACATGCTAGGCAAGTTTATAATAGCATGTATTGATGATATCTTGATCTACTGTCCCGACGAGAAGAGTAACCTGGAACATGTCAGAGCCGTCCTCCAATGCCTACTAGCTAATCACCTCTACATGAAAGCAGAGTAGTGCGAATTCCATTTGAAGCTAATCTCCTTTTTGGGGTACATAATTAGTGCAGAAGGAGTCAGCATGGATTCCTCCAAGGTATCTGCGGTCACATCCTGGCAAGTACCCATATCCATAAGGGAGCTTCAACATTTCTTAGACTTTGCAAACTTCTACCATCACTTTATTAGAGGTTTCAGCATGATTGCTGCTCCCCTAATGGCCCTGCTCAAGAAGGGGCCCAAACGTCTCCACTGGAACCCTTCAGCAGAAGAAGCCTTTAGTTGGCTCAAGGGCACCTTCACCTCTGCCCTGGTCCTGCAGCACTCTGACCCAACCAAGCCATTCATGGTTGAAGTCAATGCCTCTGACACAGGAGTAGGAGGAGCCTTGTCCCAACGTTTTGACGAGAGACACAAACTGCATCCAGTGGCATTCTTCTCGAAGAAACTCACGTCTGCAGAGAGGAATTATGATGTCGGGAACAGAGAACTTACCATCAAACTTGCTCTCGAGGAGTGGAGACATTGGCTGGAGGGAGCCACGCACCTCTTTGTGATACTAACCAACCATAAGAACCTAGAATATCTCAAGAAGGCCAAAAGACTGAACCCACGCCAAGCCAGATGGGCACTCTTCTTCACACATTTTAATTTCACGATCTCGTTCCACCCAGGGTCCAAGAACACCAAGGCAGATGCCCTGTCTCATACCTTTGACTTGTCATGTCATGACCCCATAACTCACCCTATTCTCTTGCCCAACTGCTTCATCCAATCCATCACTTGGGACCTAGATTAGGAGATAAAGAACTCCCAACCACGGACAAGCCCAATCAGTCTTCTGCCTGGCCTCCTTTATGTCCCAAAACACCTCCAAGGGCGACTCATCACCTGGGTTCACATATCTCCCACCACGGGACATCCTGGCAGCCAACAAACTTATCAAATGCTTAGGAACAAATACTGGTAGGAGAACATGCTCACTAAAATTAACCAGTTTATCGCCTCCTGGTCTGAGTGTGCCCAGGTGAAAGTCACACGAACCCCTCCAGCTGGTAAGCTTTGCCCCCTCCCGGTACCTCAAAGACCCTGGTCCCATCTAGCTATTGATTTTATCACAGACCTCCCTCCCTCCCAGAGCAACACCACCAACATGGTGACAATAGACAGATTTCCCAAAGCTCTGAGACTCATCCCACTACCTGGCATCCCCACTGCACTCCAAACAGCTGAATTGCTGTTCCAGCAGGTGTTCAGGTACTTTGGCATCCCAGATGACATGGTCAGCAACCGGAGCCCCCAATTCATCTCATGCTTACGGACCTGTTTCATGGAACAGTTAGGAGTCTCAGTAAATCTCACATCTGGTTATCACCCCCAATCTAACGGCCAAGTGGAACGGGCCAACCAAGAGATTGAATGCCTTCTAAGAATCTTCTGCATGAGGAACCGGGGGACTGGTCTTGATTCATTCCTTGGGCCAAGTATGCACAGAACTCACTCAAACACTCCACTACGCAACTAACACACTTTCAGTGCATACTCTGCTACCAACTGCCCCGTTCCCCTGGGATGACACACCAGCACAGGTACAAGCAGTTGAGGACTGGTTCTCTTGTAGCCAAGCCATATGGGAGGAGGTACATCAACGCATTGAGATGGTTAACGGCAAGTATAAAGAATATGCAGACAAACACAGAAGCAACAACCCAGATTTCTCTCCAGGTGACAGAGTATGGGTCTCCACAAGAAACCTCAAAGAACCCAACACTTGCCAGAAGCTGCAGGCACGCTACATCAGCCCATTTAAAGTACTTCAGCATATCAACAATGTCTCGAACAGGTTAGAGCTTCCCCCTCACAGCCGGATATCCTCCACGTTTCATGTCTCCTGTCTGAAACCTGCCATTCTGGGCCCTCTTGCTGAGAATGCTCTCATCCAAGATCACCCACCTCTAAGCCTAGAAGGTGAGCCCATTTACCAGATAAACAGAATGTTTGATTCAAGATGCAATCAAGGGGGGGGGGGTCTATCAGTAAAGATGTTGAGAGCGACAGCGCTAGCCAAACTACAAACACTGCTATTCAGAACTACAACACCCAAAAAGCACAGTGCCCCCCTGTTATCAGCTTGTTGAACTCTGCTGTCGCTCATTCACAACTCATCAGCCACACTACTTAAGCCTCACTCACACTCCCCCTCATTGCGAAGTATCGTTCTATGTATTCCAGTCCATAACAAGCCTATCTCTGCCTGACTCTAGTTATTCTGACCCTCGTTATCTCTCTTTTTCTACGCTTCTTGTCTCTTCTGTATTGCCCTGTTTGCTGACTGACCGACCCTTGCCTGCCTTTTGACCACGCTTCTAGTTTTGTGATTTGGCTTAGTTACAAGTTTGCTAACCTGCTCTCCCCTGCACATTACATCCGTAAGTGCCTGCACACTGAAACACACACACACACACATATATATATATATATATATATATATATATATATATATATATATATATATATATTTATATATATAATTCTATCCACATTTACTTGATATGAGCAATCGCATGCTCTGATTGGCTATTCGACTACTAAGCTATCAGCTCATTATACCGTGAGTAGAGAAAAACAAAATGGCGCAATGTGTTGTTGAGCCAACCAAGGATGAAATAAAAATTCTACTCGAAAACAAAACCCAAAAAAATACAAAAAAGACAACAAAACATGGAATAAAAGTATTTGATGGAAAGAACGCATCTTTTTTTCAAATATTATTATTATTATTATTATTATTGTCAGGTATGGGTTGGAGATGGATGTATATGCAGAAGATTTTATTTATAAAAGTAACAACAGGCAAGCAATCCAAATCAGTGAGCAGAAATCATAAACATAGAATAGGCAATAGGTCAGGTGAGGCACAAACAGACTATTCTAGGCACAGACAAAAAACTGAATCACAGAACAGGAACAAGAATCAGGAAACCAGGAGATCAAGACAGGAAATAAGGCTCGGTAATGTGTACATAATGTAACGCAGCTAATACTTTGCACCAAGTGTGTGTAAGCATAGTCTTTATATAGGCGCACTGATTGTGCCTTCATCTTGTTCAGGTGTGTGTAGTTAACGGCGCGCATATGAGAATCCACTTGGTGCGTGCGCTGTCCGGAGCGCGCCCGAGAGTCTGTCTGGTGCATGCACCACAGCGCTCAGGTCTGACAATTATAGCATTTTTCACAAATTGCTATTGTCATTTTGCCGCTTTGTTTACGTTCTCAGCAGAAATTATTTTGCTGGGCATTTTGTATAAAGTTTTTATTTATCAAATTTGCAAAAAATAAAAATGCTCTGTTTCTCAAAATCCAGTGAATGTGGATATAATAAAACAGTTATTCCACTCAATCTCATCATACATGGCTGAGAGCCAACTCAGTGCTATGCACCTCATTGGCTATCAGCTCATGTACAACTCGATTTGGTGGAATAACTGTTAAATGTTGGCGGCACGGTGGTGTGGTGGTTAGCACTGTCGCCTTCTGGGGTCGAGCCCAGCGGCCAACGGGGGCCTTTCTGTGTGGAGTTTGCATGTTCTCCCCATGTCTGCATGGGTTTCCTCTGGGTGCTCTGGTTTCCTCCACAGTTCACACAAAACTTAACACAAAACCTATGCACATCTCCTAAGAGGTGTGTCGTTCAAGGCTGTTCAAATGTAGCCGATTTTTTAAAAAAAATCAGAATCTTGATGCATTATAGTCTAAAGGCGGCAGGTCACTTACAGAATGAATGGATTCGATCTGTACTGACAAAGAGTGGTAACTTCCAGCCGACAGGACGGTTTGGTGTCTGCTGCATACATTTTGAAAAAGATAAATTTGTGAGGCAGATTCACATAGAAGGATTTGAGCGATGTCTGGTACACGGAGCAGTTCCTAAGATCTGGAAACAGAGGTCAGATGCGCCATCCCAAAGAGCTCACTACATAGTAAGTGTCAAGCTTGTGTTTCGCCTGTTGCTTGAATTTATTAGTTGTCCTTAGTCTTTTATCCTTTTCACTGATAGCAGTTCTCAAGTTTTATACAAGTCTAAATAATGGCAGTAATTAGGCACTTTCACTTTTAGTGCTGGATTATGCCATATGCATTGTGTGCAGTGAGCATGCAACAGCCAGGAATTTGTGAGGACTCATCTCCAAAAAGTTGCTCATAAAACTACAACTTTTTCTGATTCTAACAGTATCAATTAGGCCATGTAGACCCTTTCTATTTTGTGCTACAAAGTTAAGTAGAGGTGTGTGTGTGTATGTGTCTGTCTGTCTGTGGGGTCAGCGTGCAATCACCGTTATTTATTATTTTTTTTACTAAAATCACCATATCTCTGCAACCATACTTTTTTCCGTTAACTATGCACACCTGCACAAGATGAAAGTGCAATCAATGCACCTACAGTGGTGCTTGAAAGTTTGTGAACCCTTTAGAATTTTCTATATTTCTGCATAAATATGACCTAAAACATCATCAGATTCTCACACAAGTCCTAAAAGTAGGTAAAGAGAACCCAGTTAAACAAATGAGACAAAAATATTATACTTGGTCATTTATTTATTGAGGAAAATGATCCAATATTACATATTTGTGAGTGGCAAAAGTATGTGAACCTCTAGGATTAGCAGTTAATTTGAAGGTGAAATTAGAGTCAGGTGTTTTCAATCAATGGGATGACAATCAGGTGTGAGTGGGCACCCTGTTTTATTTAAAGAACAGGGATCTATCAAAGTCTGATCTTCACAACACACATTTATGGAAGTGGATCATGGCACGAACAAAGGAGATTTCTGAGGACCTCAGAAAAAGCGTTGTTGATGCTCATCAGGCTGGAAAAGGTTACAAAACCATCTCTAAAGAGTTTGGACTCCACTAATCCACAGTCAGGCAGATTGTGTACAAATGGAGGAAATTCAAGACCATTGTTACCCTCCCCAGGAGTGGTCAACCAATAAAGATCACTCCAAGAGCAAGGCGTGTAATAGTCGGCGAGGTCACAAAGTACCCCAGGGTAACTTCTAAGCAACTGAAGGCTTCTCTCACATTGGCTAATGTTAATGTTCATGAGTCCACCATCAGGAGAACACTGAACAACAATGGTGTGCATGGCAGGGTTGCAAGGAGAAAGCCACTGCTCTCCAAAAAGAACATTGCTGCTCATCTGCAGTTTGCTAAAGATCATGTGGACAAGCCAGAAGGCTATTGGAAAAATGTTTTGTGGACGGATGAGACCAAAATAGAACTTTTCGGTTTAAATGAGAAGCGTTATGTTTGGAGAAAGGAAAACACTGCATTCCAGCATAAGAACCTTATCCCATCTGTGAAACATGGTGGTGGTAGTATCATGGTTTGGGCCTGTTTTGCTGCATGTGGGCCAGGACGGCTTGCCATCATTGATGGAACAATGAATTCTGAATTATACCAGTGAATTCTAAAGGAAAATGTCAGGACATCTGTCCATGAACTGAATCTCAAGAGAAGGTGGGTCATGCAGCAAGACAACGACCCTAAGCACACAAGTCGTTCTACCAAAGAATGGTTAAAGAGGAATAAAGTTAATGTTTTGGAATGGCCAAGCCAAAGTCCTGACCTTAATCCAATCGAAATGTTGTAGAAGGATCTGAAGCAAGCAGTTCATGTGAGGAAACCCACTAACATCCCAGAGTTGAAGCTGTTCTGTACGGAGGAATGGGCTAAAATTCTTCCAAGCCGGTGTGCAGGACTGATCAACAGTTACCAGAAACGTTTAGTTGCAGTTATTGCTGCACAAGGGGGTCACACCAGATACTGAAAGCAAAGGTTCACATACTTTTGCCACTCACAGATATGTAATATTGGATCATTTTCCTCAATAAATAAATGGCCAAGTATAATATTTTTGTCTCATTTGTTTAACTGGGTTCTTTTTATCTACTTTTAGGACTTGTGTGAAAATCTGATGATGTTTTAGGTCATATTTATGCAGAAATATAGAAAATTCTAAAGGGTTCACAAACTTTCAAGCACCACTGTATATAAAGACACTGAAAACACACTGACTGTGAAGTATTGGGCTACATTACATACACATTACCAAGCCTTGTCTCCTGGTTTCCTGAGTCCTGTTTTGTTTGTTTGTTTTTGTGCTTCTGTCTTTGCCTGTACTAATCTGTTTGTGCCTCACCCGACCTTTTGCTTGTTTACTGTTTTTGATCTCTGCTCACTGATTGGATTGTTTGCTTGTTGTCACCTTTATAAATAAAATCATGCACATGAACATGCATCCGTCTCCAACCCTTCCCTGACATTTATGGTGTCCCTTTACAGATAGCTGATTTTCAGGTGAATTGAACCTGTTTGAAATTTTAAGGTAAAGTCCCCACAATAATCACAGAATTGGCGTGAAGGAAAAGGCCATTGCAAGATTAATTTATAATCACTCTGTGATAAACTTCCTTGTGTATTTCTGAATCTTGTTGTTGCCTTTTTGTCCACTGAAACACGTGATGTTATATTGCATCTAAAAACATGATTTCAATATCAAATGAATGGATACACCGTGGGTGGCACTGTGGTGTAGTGGCTAGCACTGTCGCCTCACAACAAGAAGGTCCTGGGTTTGAACCCAGCGGCTGACAAGGGCCTTGCTGTGTGGAGTTTCTCCCCATGTCTGTGTGGGTTTCCTCCGGATGCTCTGGTTTCCCCCACAGTCCAAAGACATGCAGATTAGGTTAATTGGTGGCTCTAAATTGACCGTAGGTGTGAGTATGAATGGTTGTTTGTCTCTGTGTCAGCCCTGCGATAACCTGGTGACTTATCCAGGGTGTACCCTGCCTCTCGCCCATAGTCAGCTGGGATAGGCTCCAGCTTGCCTGTGACTCTGTAGAACAGGATAAATGGCTACAGATAATGGATGGATACGCCATCCTGTTATCTCCCTCAGCTAACTCATAATTTTTTTTCTGTATTTTTAGGCTCTGAAAGAGATTCTCTCAACATGAGAGAAATGTAAGAAGGTCATAGGTTTTGGAATTTTGAAAAAAATATTTTATGGTTACAGAGATACTGTGATTTTAGTAAAAATAAATAATGGTAGTTAAACGCTTAACCACCCCCCAAAAAAACAACAACACACACACACACCTCTACTTAACGCTGTAGCACAAAATAGAATGGGTCTACATGGTCCTAATTGGTACTGTTAGAACCAGAAAAGGTTGTAGTTTTATGAGCAACTTAGTTTTGGAGGTGAACCCGAACAAACTCCTGGCTGTTGTGTGCTTGCTGCGCACAATGCATATGGCAAAAGGTACCACCCAGCACTAAAAGTGAAAGTGCCTATTTATTGCCATTATTTAGCCTTGTGCCTACCAAGTGAGGTTAGAAAGATGACAATTAAAAAGAGACACTGCTTTATCATAACTGTGAAAGTTGAACACCAAATCAGTAAAAAAAAAAATACATATATATATATATATATATATATATATATATATATATATAAAGCGCCCTCCACAATTATTGGCACCCCTGGTTAAGATGTGTTAAAAGCCTTAAATTCAATTTTTATTGCAGAAGCATAATCTCACACTGAAAATTGCAGAAAAATGTAACCTTTAACTCAAGTGAATTTAAAAAAATCCCTGACTAAGAAATAATTATTTTTCATAAAATCACCTGTTCCACAATTATTGGCACCTATAACATCTCATCTCATCTCATTATCTCTAGCCTCTAAAATCCTGTTCTACAGGGTCGCAGGCAAGCTGGAGCCTATCCCAGCTGACTACGGGCGAAAGGCGGGGTACACCCTGGATAAGTCGCCAGGTCATCACAGGGCTGACACATAAACACAGACAACCATTCACACTCACACACACACACATCACATCACATTATCTCTAGCCGCTTTATCCTTCTACAGGGTCGCAGGCAAGCTGGAGCCTATCCCAGCTGACTACGGGCGAAAGGCGGGGTACACCCTGGACAAGTCGCCAGGTCATCACAGGGCTGACACATAGACACAGACAACCATTCACACTCACATTCACACCTACGGTCAATTTAGAGTCACCAGTTAACCTAACCTGCATGTCTTTGGGGGAAACCAGAGTACCCGGAGGAAACCCACGCGGACACGGGAAGAACATGCAAACTCCGCACAGAAAGGCTCTCGCTGGCCACGGGGCTCGAACCCAGACCTTCTTGCTGTGAGGCAACAGCACTAACCACTACACCACTGTGCCGCCCCAAAACCTATAACAATTCCTAGAAAATAAATGTATTAGAAGCATTTCTGTCATTTCTACTGTAGTTTATAAAGTTGATCAGGGTATCTAGCAACCTTTAATTCGTAATTCATCACATCCTGTTTCCCTGGGGTATAAATATGATGTGACACAGAGGCCTATTTCTCTTATCCACTCTTCAACATGGGAAAGACAAGAGAACACACCATTCAAGTAAGGCAGATGTGTGTCAACCTGCATAAGTCAGGCAATGGCTACAAGAAAATAGCCACTCGCCTACACCTGCCCATATCTACAGTCAGAGGAATCATCAAGAAGTTTAAAACAACTGGAACAGTGGCAAAGAAGCCTGGATGAGGATGCAAGTTTATCTTGCCACCATGCACAGCGCGGAGGATTGTAAGAGAAGTAAAAAGTTCTCCAAAGCTCACTGTTAGAAAATTGCATCAATGAGTAGCATCTTGGGGTCACAAAGTCTCCATAACATCCATCAGGTGCTATCTTTTTTTTTTTTAATTGTGTACAATTGTGAACAATAGCAAGATAGAATACAATTCCGCTTGGCCAATCATCTGGTTCACTGTAGCTCATCTGGTAGTGGGAGGAGTGGTCAGAAGATGCCTGTGGATCCTGCATTTAAAGGCCTGGGGGCCAGTGTCTATGGGTCCAACTACATGTTCTGGAAGGCTATTCCATACCCGGACAGCAGTATGGAGGAAGGTTCTGTCCAGGGTGCGAGTATTAGAGGCTGGGAGGTCCAGGGCATGATCTGGCATGGCTGTGCATAGGCGGGTGGTTCGCCGTCTAGGGTATGGCGGGGGAGCATATCCCAGAGATCTGTAGGGCAGTGGTGGGTGTACATTTTGAACATGCCAACAAGCTGTTTGGGAGGCATGCACGGAAAAAGCCTTTTCTCACTTACAAGCATAAACGTAAATGTCTGGAGTTCGCTAAGCGGTACTGGGACTTCAACTGGGACCATGTGCTTTGGTCAGATGAGACCAAGATAGAGCTTTTTGGCAACAGACACTCTAAGTGGGTCTGGCATAACACAAAAGATGAGTGTGCGGAAAAGCACCTCATGCCCACTGTGAAGTATGGGGGAGGATCGGTAATGCTGTGGGCCTGTTTCTCTTCCAAAGGCCCTGGGAACCTTGTTAGGGTGCATGGCATCATGAACTCTTTGAAATACCAGGACATTTTAAATCAAAATCTGGTGGCCTCTGCCCAAAAGCTGAAGATGGGTCGTCACTGGGTCTTTCAGCAAGATAATGACCCTAAACATGTGGCCAAATCTACACAAAAATGGTTCACCAGACACAAAATCAAGCTCCTCCCATGGCCATCTCAGTCCCCAGATCTCAACCCAATTGAAAACCTGTGGGGTGAGCTGAAGAGGAGAGTGCATAGGAGAGGACCCAAGACTCTGGACGATTTAGAGAGATTGTGCAAAGAGGAATGGTCGAAGATCCCTCTCTCTGTATTCTCCCATCTTATGAAATGTTATAGGAGAAGATTAAGTGTTGTCTTGTTGGCAAAAGGAGGTTGTACAAAGTATTAACATCAGGGGTGCCAATAATTGTGGCACACATGATTTCATGTAAAATAATTATTTCTTAATGTGGGATTTTTTTTTCCCACTGAATAAATGCACTTTATTAAAGGTTGGATTTTTCTCTTTTTTTGCATTGTTGTCCTATATTATTTACAACCCCGATTCCAAAAAAGTTGGGACAAAGTACAAATTGTAAATAAAAATGGAATGCAATGATGTGGAAGTTTCAAAATTCCATATTTTATTCAGAATAGAACATAGATGACATATCAAATGTTTAAACTGAGAAAATGTATCATTTAAAGAGAAAAATTAGGTGATTTTAAATTTCATGACAACAGCACATCTCAAAAAAGTTGGGACAAGGCTATGTTTACCACTGTGAGACATCCCCTTTTCTCTTTACAACAGTTTGTAAACATCTGGGGACTGAAGAGACAAGTTGCTCAAGTTTAGGGATAGGAATGTGAACCCATTCTTGCCTAATGTAGGATTCTAGTTGCTCAACTGTCTTAGGTCTTTTTTGTCGTATCTTCCGTTTTATGATGCGCCAAATGTTTTCTATGGGTGAAAGATCTGGGCTGCAGGCTGGCCAGTTCAGTACCCGGACCCTTCTTCTATGCAGCCATGATGCTGTAATTGATGCAGTATGTGGTTTGGCATTGTCATGTTGGAAAATGCAAGGTCTTCCCTGAAAGAGACGTCGTCTGGATGGGAGCATATGTTGCTCTAGAACCTGGATATACCTTTCAGCATTGATGGTGTCTTTCCAGATGTGTAAGCTGCCCATGCCACACGCACTAATGCAACCCCATACCATCAGAGATGCAGGCTTCTGAACTGAGCGCTGATAACAACTTGGGTCGTCCTTCTCCTCTTTAGTCCGAATGACATGGCGTCCCTGATTTCCATAAAGAACTTCAAATTTTGATTTATCTGACCACAGAACAGTTTTCCACTTTGCCACAGTCCATTTTAAATGAGCCTTGGCCCAGAGAAGACGTCTGCGCTTCTGGATCATGTTTAGATACAGCTTCTTCTTTGAACTACAGAGTTTTAGCTGGCAACGGCGGATGGCACGGTGAATTGTGTTCACAGATAATGTTCTCTGGAAATATTCTTGAGCCCATTTTGTGATTTCCAATACAGAAGCATGCCTGTATGTGATGCAGTGCCATCTAAGGGCCCAAAGATCACGGGCACCCAGTATGGTTTTCCAGCCTTGACCCTTACGCACAGAGATTCTTCCAGATTCTCTTTATCTTTTGATGATATTATGCACTGTAGATGATGATATGTTCAAATGCTTTGCAATTTTACACTGTCGAACTCCTTTCTGATATTGCTCCACTATTTGTCGGCGCAGAATTAGGGGGCTTGGTGATCCTCTTCCCATCTTTACTTCTGAGAGCCGCTGCCACTCCAAGATGCTCTTTTTATACCCAGTCATGTGAATGACCTATTGCCAATTGACCTAATGAGTTGCAATTTGGTCCTCCAGCTGTTCCTTTTTTGTACCTTTAACTTTTCCAGACTCTTATTGCCCCGTCCCAACTTTTTTGAGATGTGTTGCTGTCATGAAATTTCAAATGAGCCAATATTTGGCATGAAATTTCAAAATGTCTCACTTTCAACATTTGATATGTTGTCTATGTTCTATTGTGAATACAATATCAGTTTTTGACAAACTATGATTTGTACAATGTATTAACTTCCTGGGTTCCAGAAAACGGCTGGAGCAGTTGTTGCTCTTCTTCTTCACGAGCGACTTGGCTTGCATATTTGTCCGCCTCTTTCTCCATGGCTATACGTTCTAAATCGTCCTCAAAGACAACCAACCAAAGATTGAGGACGAATTTGAAGAGCTTTCGTCGTCTTCTTCAAAAGCATCAGTATCAAGAACGCATGCCACTGCAGAGAATAGTATAGAGGAGTTTGTGTGGACACAAAAGAAGGCAGTGGCGCATATGACTTCATATATGCAGTGCTGCTGACCTGTAAATCGCTGCAATCTAATAATGGCGGACAGGCTTTTAGTGATTTTTGAAACAGAATTCAGATGCAAAAAAAACCATTTTTCCAACTAATTTTTTATTTCTTGGTGAACTTTACAACCTTTTTGAGTGCATCATACACAGAAAACCCAGGATTTTATGATGTAATTTTTGTTAGACTAGCACTTTAAAGTCACCCATCAATAGCTTGATATCATGTTGTGGGATATCATTGATTGTGTCTTGCAGTTGGTCATAAAACTGTTCTTTGTCTTCATCAGCATTCTCAGTTGGAGCATAGGCTTGAATGATAGTCATCTTAATGTGCCTTGTGAGGAGTCGAGCAGTGATAATACAGTCATTAATAGGTTTCCATCCAATAAGTGCCTTGGCAACGTCTCTTTTGAGTAGAATACCAGCATCATTTATGTGATTCCTTTCCTGCCTTGAGTTGAGGATTGTGACATCCCCACTGGTCATCTTCCCACTGTTTGTCCATCTCATTTCACTGATGCCCAGGATTCCAAGACTGTATTGTTTCATTTCATGAAGCACCTGCGAGAGGCGTCCAACACCAATATAAAGATCTTGGTAGCAATCTTGGTATTTGTTTTGGAACTGAAAAGGCCATGTGCCACTATTATTGGCACCACTGGAAATTATATTGAACACAATGTAAATGAAGCATGTTTCCCATTTAAATTGTACATTTTTGAGTTGACTGAAGTGTGTAGGAACTTTCAAGCTGGACTGGGGTAGAAATATGAGGTGAGAGAGGCCAAATTTCCTTAGTCCTCTATCAACATGGAAATATTATATACAGTCTTGCAAAAGTATTTATCCCCCTTGGTGTTTGTCCTGTTTTGTTGCATTATAAGTGTTAGGGTTTTTTTCCATCTCTGGCCCTCACCATCTCGAGATCAGTCCCCTCGTGTCACCCAGACGTCTGGGGGTGAGTCGCAGAAAAAAGAAAGGAACCCCACAATCTTTAGTTCGCAATCTTTATTCGCAAGTCCCCCCTGAGACGAGAGTATACAGGGGTTTTATACGTGTGTATGTGAGTGAAACCTTGGATCAATCATGACAATTTTAAACAAAGACTATGTTTAGTCTAACAAAGAAGTGTCTTCTCCACTGGATGAAGGTCAGGTTACACAGGAATAGTTTAAAATCACTGTTATAGTATATGTAAGCTCTAAAATATTAAAATCATAAAGTCTTAACACCTTGTGCAGAAATACGGCTAATATAAATCTATAAAACTATAAAACTAACATGAATCACTTAATGCAGCTTTAAATCTAACATTAAATCTAACATTCAATCATTTCAATTTAAAATTCAACACTGAAGAGACTGGTTAAATCTAACAATCCTAAATCACTTATAGCTATAAAACTAACTTTTAATCCCAAATACACGTTGGATATGCAGCTGTGGGTGTGTGTGGGTCGTAGGATGTCAGACTATGGTGTGATGGTATAATGACGTAGGTCAGTAAACCTTGGACTGAGCAAAACACATCTTAATTCCATCAATATGTATGTGTGATTGAAAATATATCCTGTATACATTTCATATTAGCAGATGTTCTAACAGATATCAACATTTACGCACAACATTAGGTCAGAGATAGCACAGGGCAATATATTTTGATAGAATGTTCCAAAAGATATCAATATTACGTCTCGAGCAATGTGTCTAGCTTAGACAGAAGGTCACACAGTAACTTGGTCAAGTTACACAGGAGACAGAAGAATTCAATGCCTTCTAGCTGAAATAGTAAAATAGAACAGAACAGAACAATATTAAGAATAAAGCCTTACAATTTTGTCACAAAATAAATTACTGCCTTCTTGGTCAAGAGTAAATACTTACAATTATTTATCCTTACAAAGGAATAAAACCTTACAATAAGCTGGAATTAAAATGGATTATGGATTTTTGGGGGGTTAGCACCATTTGATTTACACAACATGCATACCACTTTAAAGAGGCAAATTGTTTTTTTATTGTGACACAAACAATAATAAAGATGAAAAAACAGAAATCTGGAATGTGCATAGGTATTTACTCCCTTTCATATGACACCCCTAAATAAAAGCTGGTCCAACCAATTAACTTCATAAGTCACATAATTAGTTGATTTAAAGGAGATACGCAGAGCCTTTGATTTTAAATAAATTTCTGAGTGGATAGTATCTCTATCCTTGACTCTTGTATGCTGCATAAATGGGAATTTAAAAAAATATATTTTTGAGAGTTAAAATCGACTGCAAAGTTGGCATTCGAGCTGCCCCGCTGAGCCAGCCAGCCCTGAGTGCGTGACGTCATAGTGGTAACCGGTTTTAAGGCCTCGGCCTTTTACAGCTATAGACCAAAGTCATATAAATAAAAATTTACGGTGAAAGTAAGAAATACCGTTACCGACTTGCTCAACTAAGACTGATTTGACTTCATTGATTGTGGGTTGGCTCTCATTAAAACAGGATAGGTGGTATAACTTATGCAACATACATGTAAATGGATGCATTTTCACTGATAAAACGTAAAAGGCTAATTAAATAATTAGATGAACTGTGACAATCACATTCTGAAGCAAATTAAATAATCTCATACCGGTAACTTAAACACACAAGTTACATGTATTAATCTAAATGCAGGTTAACAACGTGTTTATTTTTTATTTATTTTTATTTATTCTTTATCCAAATGAGAGTCGGAGCTTACCCATCTGTGTTCTTGCTTCATGAAGGCCGATTGTTTTTGAAACAATCTGACTTTCAGTTGTTTGTTCAGTTCTCCATTCATTCACTTCTTCCACATAAAGGAGAGATGGCAGCAATATCCAGTTTAGAAATAAGACGGCTGCTCCACTCATTCACTGTTTTCTTCATACTGTGTATTCCACCATTACTGCCGGGCTCAGGCAATTACTAAAACCCGGGACGGAACGGGATGTCACCGGTTTTAGCAACAACTGCAGGGAGATCACTGCCCGAGTGAAATGTTCCATCCTGGGTTTTAGCAACAACCCTCGGCTCACTCCGGGAAGACTGGTGCAACTAAACTCACTTTCCTTTAAAAAAATAAAAAAATACTTTCCTTTTCTTGTAGTTTTCTTTAATTGTTGGTACTGCACCCTCTTTCAGTATGGGTTTATAGCCAATGCTCCTCAACAGATCAGAGGTCTCATACGAGTCTTCAGTAAAATGTGCAGAGCAGAGGAGAGACCACTTCATAGCCGCCCAATGTGCCCATGAACTTCTTGCAAAAAGCATCCAAATCTTTGCAGTTTGAACATTCTTGGGCCATGAATGCAACTTAAATCCAGCTTCTGTCATGTTGCTGTACCGACCAGCAACACATCTCCATGGCATGGCGATAAATTAGCTCAAAATGGAGGATCGGAGTTGCAGTCAGCTCTGTGTTTTAGTATCGCGGAAATGGGGATGAGACCGATAGACTTCTTGCTGTGATGTTACGGACGTCAAGGTCATTTACTCAGACCGCTACCTATATAAATCACTTTAATCGTAAAAATGACGATAATAGATTTATTGTTAATGCTTAAACCTATTCCTGTGCCATTCTTGAGGTCTCAAGGCATTTATAAACAAAAAGTGAGGCCATGGCTCTGCATATATGCTTTAAGATCCACCTGAGTTGAAAGTGTCACAAGATCTGTCACATGATGTCTGTCTAAATCAACCTGTTCTGGATGGACCATGACTCTGCAACACTACTAAGCAAGTAACATGAAAACCAAGGAGCATTCCAAACAAGTCAGAGACAAAGTTGTGGAGAAGTATAGATCAGGGTTGGCTTATAAAAAAAAAAAATCCCAAACTTTGAATATCCCATGGAGCACCATAAATCCATTATAGCAAATTAAATCTATTATAGCATGACTACAAACCTGGCCACCCACCAAAACTCTCAGACCAGGCAAGGAAGGCATGAATCAGAGATACAACAATGACACCAAAGATAACACTGAAGGAGCTGCAACGATCCACAATGAAGATGGGAGTATCTGTCCATAGGACCACTTTAAGCTGTACGCTCCATAGGACAGGGCTTTATGGAAAAGTGGCCAGAAAAAAAGCCATTACTTAAGAAAACACATTTGGAGTTTGCCCAACAGCATGTGATAGACTCCCCAAACACATGGAGGAAGATTCTCTGGTCAGATGAGACTAAAATTGAACTTTTTGGCCATCATGGGAAACACCATGTGTGGCACAAACCCAACACTTCCCAGCACCCTGAGAACACCATTCCTACAGTGAAGCATGGTGTTGGCAACATCATGCTGTGGGGAAATCCCAGTGGCTAGATGTGCTAAGCTAATAGAGACATACCCCAAGAAACTTGCAGCTATAATTGCAGCAAAAGGTGGCTCTACAAAGTATTTACTTTGGGGGTGAATGCCTATGCACACTCCAGATTTCTGTTTTTTCATCCTAATTATTGTTTGTGTCACAATATAAAAAAATAAATAAATAAATAAATAAATAAATAAAAAATTTCACCTTTAAAGTGGTAGGCATGTTGTGTAAATCAAATGGTGCTAACCCCCCGAAAATCCATAATCCATTTTGATTCCAGCTTGTAATGCGACAAAACTGGACAAACACCAAGGGGGATGAATACTTTCGCAAGACACTGTGTGTGTGTATGTATATATATATATATATATATATATATATATATATATATATATATATATATATATAAAATGGAAACGAGTGTTTTACTGGGAAATACACCACTAATATTTTTCATATGTGCTACATCTGGGACATGGAGAATCAAAATCTCTATTTTTCACTACTGACAATATCGATGAATTGTTTTGATAAATGTAATTATTTTTTGTTTGTGAATGTGTCTGTATAATAAAAAGAATCACACGTTGGCTTGAAGATATGAAGTTTATCTTCTCGTGTTGAAAAATGTACATTTTTCATCCAAAGTACATCACGGATCTGGGTGAAATATTTTCTTATATTTCACTCAGATGACGTCACTCCCAGTGTTTTCCCACTAACTGGACGTGCGTTGTCAAAATGGCAAACCGGTTCAAAATGTAAATTCTTTTCATTAACTTGCAGTTTTTTGTTTTGCTTTGTTTTTCTGTATGTGTTCATATAATATAAAGAACATTACACAGCGGCACAAAGATATGAAGTTTATCTTCTCATGTTGAAAATATTTTTACTCATTCACTTCACTCACTAGTGAATATGTTCACCACTCAAAGATAAACTTCATATCTTCGCACAACCGTGCAATATCCTCTCTCTCATTCATATACAGTATGTTGGAAGATATATCTTCCAACATTTGCAGAATTATGCAAGAGGAAATCTATCTTGGTCTCATTAGACCATAACCCATTTTGGCACATGGTTTGGGATGATTTATGCAGGATTGGATTTTTTTTTTAAAGTATTTTTTTTAAATGATTAGCTCGATTTATTTATTTTTTTTACATCACAAGAACTGGCTATTTGAAAAGGGGTGTGTACACTTTTTATATCCACTGTATAACACCCCCTCCCCCACACACAATGACATAAAATTCATACATGCAACACATTTTTGCGCCAGCACCTGTAGACTAACACTATTTACTAACACTCTATTTATTCTGAAGTGCATCTTTGATGCACTTCAGAATAAAATGGAAATACTCCCAAAACAGAAGGCTATGTCTGAGCTGTTAAAACTCTGGCCAAAAATACTCCAAATCAAGGGCTACAAAGGGAAGGAAGGTTTTTTTTTTTAAGTTTGTGCACCTCTTTAGCAGTATCCTTTATTAACCTGGAGATTTCCTCTGGAGTGCCACGGGCTGTGGTCAGGAAGTGAATGTTATTAGGTGCAGCACTTGCCTATGGGCTGGCCAGACTGATTGGTCATGCAGATAATGATGCATTATTATGAAGTTGAGAGTACATGTTCCCAGTTACCCACACTCTAATAAATATTTAACTGACAGGGGCTTTTGTGGTGGGTCCTGTGTTAATAGATTGAATGTATTTTATTTTATAATTTTACACTGGCCTGTGTTTTACTGTACATTTAGATATTAAGGAGTTTGGACAGACCCATCAGCGGTCTTTAGTAGAAAAAGAAGGGAATATTGCTGTTATTCAGTGCCAGCTACCTTGGAGTAATCCCCCAGCTTTACCGCGTTACAGAATACGAGGAAAGTGGCTCGAGGAATCTACAGGTATACCACAATATCCAAGAAATTCAGGAATATAACTCCAATATCTGCATTCACACTTTTAATGTTTTATTAACCTGTATTTATTTTTCAGATGAATATTTAATCCTTCCTTCTGGGAACCTTCAGATAGTCTCTGTTTCTCCAGAACATCAGGGCATGTATAAATGTGGAGCTTATAATCCTGTTACCAGAGAAGTCAAGGTCGAGTCCTATGGCACAAAGCTCTTAGTGAAAAGTAAGCTGGGCAAAAAATGCACTACTGCAAAGATACTTTGTAGAAAACATGAATAAGGTTGTTTTGATATGCATGGGTTGTTTGTTTTTATCTTGCCCCTCTCCCACTTCACAGATTCAAATGGTCCTACCTCAATGGGGATAGTATATCCAGTCAACTCTATCAGCCTGACAGTGGAACAGTCCATGTCCTTGGTTCTGGAATGTGTAGTATCAGGAAATCCCTCTCCTGTTGTTAAATGGTTGAAGGATGGCCAAGAGCTGCCTCTAGCTCCCAGACTGAGACTTCTGCATAGTAATTTGGTGCTGAGTGATGTTCAGCTGAGTGACGGAGGAAATTACACTTGCTTTGTTCAAGTAGAGGAAGGTGCTGTGGCCAGTGCCAACTATACTCTGGATGTGCTTGGTGAGTTCAGTCATGGAGTATTAAACTAAATTCATATTTCATACTTGAGTCAAAAAGGTGGTCAAAATACAGGTTACTGTGCATAAATATAAATACAGCTAAGCTTTTGCTATGTCATTACTTTGATGCAAACAAGATACATTAACATCATTGTTTTCTTTTTCTCCCTTAGGGCCTCCTACTATAATAAGAGGTCTGAGTGACCAGACTCTGAAATCTGGCTCATTGGTGCAATTCAGTTGTACCACCTCAGGAAATCCTGTTCCTAACATCACTTGGCTCTTCAATTCAATCCCAGTTTTATCCTCACCACGAGTCCAGATATCAGACTCCAGCCTGCGTATTTTCTCAGTCACTACTCAGGACCAGGGCATGTACCAGTGTGTGCTAGACAACAGAATTGGCTCTGCACAGTCAGCTGCAAGACTTAGCATTAAGTTGGGTAAGAATTATTTAATTTTCATGAGCATAAAAATGTTTCCTATAGTGACATCAAGTCTTGTTGTATAGAATCATCATTCTAAAGTTGTTTTGAAATTCATGACACAGCATTCTCACATTTATATTTGAATGTGTTGTGGTGTCAATGAAGGATATAAGACTCGTGTTTGAAGGGTGTGGGAGTATGGCAAGCTCTGTTGAAGAGTTATAAGGAAGATTATGGGTATGTAGACAGGCTTTTTGGCTGCAGCAGTACTGGAGGAGGGTTGCAGGAGCAGAGAGGTCTTTGGCAGGCAGCACCAGAGCCATGAGAGTGAACTTTGCGTGTACTCTCATGGATAAGCTCTTGAACAGAGGAATGTAAGGAGTAACCGCACAAGGTTATGATGAGAAGCAGACCACCCAGCTGTCAACATTAAACACACCTGGTCTTCTACTTATTAACACACACCTAAGCACACACAAATACACACATGCAAAGCCTCCCCTATTCTTCTCCAACTCTGTTTATCAGTATTGCCCTACATTTCTGAGTATGATTGATAAAGGCAGAGATATGCAAGCTTTACATTCGAAAAAAGACAGCTGAGGTCAGTTCTAAATGCTGTTTTTTCCTAGCTTGCATGACGGAGAGAAAATTGTTTTGATAAAATGCAGGTCTGCTTAAAATCATGATTGTTTATGCAAAGTTGTTCATCTCACATACTGCAGGAGTGTGTTATGGAAAAATATTGCAGGGTCACTTGTCTGGTAGCGCTATTGTTGCAGCCTCAAAAATGTGCCTAAAAGTAATAGTTTGTTGTCTAGCTCAAACTGTATGTTCTGCTATTTAAAACACTGCTCAGTTTTTTTTCCACTGAAACAGGAACAATACCAAAATAGTTTGAGCTTGTGTCCAAAAAAAGAGTAGTTTAAAATAACATTTAGTGTTGTATTGCTCTGGAATGCACAGACAATAAGAAGAAGCCTTTATTTGTCACATATATATTAGAGCACATTGAAATTCTTTCTGTGCGTTTAACCCATCTGAAGAAGTGAACACGCACACACAGTTGCACTGCAGTGCCCAGGGGCTTTAGGTGCCCTTGAGGGGAGGGGAAAGTACTGTTCATTCACTCCCCCCACCCACACATTTTTCTGCTGGTCCAGGGAATCTAACTGGCAAACTTTTGGTCCCAAAGCTGCTTCTCTAAACTTTAGGCCATGATTGCACAGTGATAACCTGCATCACATCATTGTTCAGTAGTGAACAGAACATTCATACATGCATCCATATTTAGTAACCACTTTATCCTGGTCAAGGTTGTGGTTGATCAAGAAATCCTGGGAACACTGGGTGTGATGGAGATGTACACATTCCAGTTTATCAGGCACAGTGTTCACTCATTTATACACTCATTTAGACCTAGCAACAATTTAGCATAGCCAGCACATCTACCTGCATGTGTCTTGGAAGGAAGGAGGAAATCGGAGAACCTGGAGGAAACCCATAAGGACATCGTGGAATCTTTGCACAGATAGTAAATGGAGGTGAGGAACAAACTGGGGGTCCTGAAGCTGTGTGGAGACATCACTGTTGACTGTGCCACCATGCTGTCCCTGAACAGAACGTCATGGATAAGTCAAGTCAAGTCAACTTTATTGTCAAATATGCTATACATGCTCGACATACAGCACAGATGAAATTTCAGTCCTCTCTGACCCACGGTGCAAACAGCAAATGCAATAAATAAAAATTGAATAATTGAAAAAACAAACAAACAATATAAACAGTATAAACACTCTATATAAGAACTAGACATAGACTAAACACTCAAACAAACAATATAAACAGTATAAACACTAGATAAGAACTAGACATAGACTAAACACTCAGACAATATAAACAGTGTAAACACTAGAAAAGAACTAGACAAAGACTAAACACTCAAACAATATAAACAGTATAAACACTCTAGATAAGAACTAGATGTAGACTAAACACTCATATACACACGTAAATTGGTGCAGTAATATACAGTATCTGATAATGTGTCCAGTATCTGACTCCTCATAGATGAAATATCATGCTCTTTGGGTTTATTTAGGAAAGACTTCCTCACAAGACTTCAGAAAGCTGTGTATACGGCGAGGTTGGGCCAGTCCTGTAATGACAGTTGTCAGCCAATCCCTTTAACATATGAAACCTGTTAAAGGGGCCGTCTCACCCTTGCTGCAGAGAGCAAACCTCCGTGAGATGTGTAAAACATGCGATACCGGATATGACGTGTATAATTCACGAGGTGGCAAGTCCATATTTTTGTGAAAAGCCCAAACTAAGACATTAGCGAGTTAGTTAGCAACATATTGACGGTTGAGGTGTCTCTGCTGAGAGAGTTCTCTTCCTGTTTCTGAATTAGAATTTTTTTTCAAGAAAAAGCTATTTATAACATTTTTGCTTTGCAAAAAAGTATTTCTACAATACAATGTTTTTTTTCCTTCCTTTCTTTCTTTTTCCTTCCTTATTTCCACTCGTTGCTTTTGAGTAGTGTCAGTAGTTCTGTCGCAATATCACTATATCATCATTCACATCACCGCCAACAATGTAAGTATATTTGGCGACCCATTTTAGCAAATGAGTATGAAGAACAAGAATGTTCTATGAGCAATAGATAAATAATAATGAAAATAATGTACTGTATCAGCCCTGTGATCGATTGACAACCTACCCAAGGTGTACTCCACCTCTCTCCTGAAGTCAGCTGGGATTGGCTCCAGATTCCCCCATAACCCTGACAGATAAGCAGTATAGATAATGGATGGATGTACTGTATCTCTAAAAGGATCTGTGTTGTGCTGGAATGATTGGCCAAATAGCTGACCACATGAACGGAGACCTTTCACACTGTAGGCAGTCTTAATCAGTATGCACTTTGTATTCTTGTCAACATTACCATGACAACATGGAGTGCTTGAGTCCACTCAGCATGTTCAGATTTGTGATAGTGCTTTTTTCCATCACCTATTTAACTGATAATATTCTTTTGATAAATGGTCCGTGTACATTTGGTTATTCTATTTTCATGTCAGTAACAGAAATTAAGAGGCCATCTTTGTTTTTATTATCAGAAATCGCAGATCCATCCATCCATTTTGGCATGTCACTACAGTTACGTGGCCGGTTTGATGACTTCAGCCATCAAAGTGTCTAGGGAACATTACAGTAGTGGTTAAATTTCAGATACAAAATTTAAAATCAAATTATATTTCTTTTCCTTCATGCATGATAACATGCATGATTCACAAGCAGCGTGAGTGGAACAGATTCCATCTCATCTCATCTCATTATCTGTAGCCGCTTTATCCTGTTCTACAGGGTCGCAGGCAAGCTGGAGCCTATCCCAGCTGACTACGGGTGAAAGGCGGGGTAGACCCTGGACAAGTCGCCAGGTCATCACAGGGCTGGCACATAGACACAGACAACCATTCACACTCACATTCACACCTACGATCAATTTAGAGTCACCAGTTAACCTAACCTGCATGTCTTTGGACTGTGGGGGAAACCGGAGTACCCGGAGGAAACCCATGCGGACATGGGAAGAACATGCAAACTCCGCACAGAAAGGCCCATTGCAATCCAAAATCACATGTAGTCGACCATTTTTTTGTGCTGGCAGGTAATGCTGGCCCTTTGTGCTGACTACCACCACAAATATATTTTAGACCTGTGGAAAACAATGAATGTCATGACCAGTCACATGTTAATCCAATTCTTCCAGTTCCCAAAGGACCCATGGCAAAAGATTATCCTTAATGTTATTAGGTCATCAGGAGATAGATAAACATTTTGACTTGACAATTTTCCTCACATCCCCACACGATGCCATTACAACATTATTTACCACTATAAATAGTTTTCAGTGCGAGTGTGGATGGGGTATTGGCTGGCCACACTGCCACTCGCTTCATCTCAAAGGCCAGTCCACTCATTTTATTTAAGACTGTGTGCACAGTGCATGCTGTGAAGTACATCTGTAAGACCTCTGAGGAGCATGCGTCCGAATAAGTCAAAGATTGCTGATTGTGCATGAGTGGAAGTGATTTAAGAACCCATTCACTGTACACTGGTTTCTCTCTCCACTCCCTCACTTTCTTACTCTCCCTTTTGCTTTCTCTGCCAGATGTCATGGCAGTCTCCTACTGGTCATGTTTATGGAACACCCAACATTCCCCCATTAATTGGCATAAAGAAGACTTGAATCGGGGCGGCACGGTGGTGTAGCGGTTAGCACTGTCGCCTCACAGCAAGAAGGTCCGGGTTCGAGCCCCGTGGCCGACGAGGGCCTTTCTGTGCGGAGTTTGCATGTTCTCCCCGTGTCCGCGTGGGTTTCCTCCGGGTGCTCCGGTTTCCCCCACAGTCAGGTTAGGTTAACTGGTGACTCTAAATTGACCGTAGGTGTGAATGTGAGCGTGAATGGTTGTCTGTGTCTATGTGTCAGCCCTGTGATGACCTGGCAACTTGTCCAGGGTGTACCCCGCCTTTCGCCCATAGTCAGCTGGGATAGGCTCCAGCTTGCCTGCGACCCTGTAGACCAGGATAAAGCGGCTAGAGATAATGAGATGAGATGAGACTTGAATCAGAGTGAAGGAGAGAGACAAGTACATGCATAATTTATAATAAAGTATTTATATTCGGTTACATCCCTAGTATATAAAGTAAATGAAGTAAAGTCTTATTTATAGTGAAGTAAAGTCTGCTTCACTCATGTTCTGGTCCAGAAAATGTCAGGTGGCATTAATGAAAATTATTATTATTATTATTATTATTATTATTATTATTATTATTATTTACTATTAAAGAAAGTATGTATAATTAATTTTAGTGTCTGCATTACATAAAATATTGTAAAAAATAAAAAATAATGATTTAAAAAAAATTTCTTATAATGTTTCATACACATGGCCACATTTAAAAAATGTTTAACAACCAATTTTTTATTAAAAGACAGAAAAATGTTATAAAAACTGACAATGCATTACATAAGCTGTTACAGTTCTTACCTAATTGTACAGTTTTACATAGAACTTATTTGTTTAAATACGTGTTTTCTATGTTTACTTTATCCAACTTAATGGTTGGGCCACCACCTGACTTTTCAGGCTCTTTTCAGATTAAACAGACATTATTATAGTAATAGCACATTTAATGGTTTTTTTGAAGTCTTAACTCCTGAACCTGAAACTGAACCTATCTAATCATGGCTCATATAACATGTGAAAGGGCTACTGACCTTGTCATTGCATCAGTAAAGTCACATGAAGACTTTGAGGTCTTCTTTTTGTGCAATACCTGGCCTACTCTTTGTAAAGGCATACCAAAATAAAAGGTTTTTTTTTGTTTTGTTGTTTGTTTGTTTTTTGGTGTGTGTGTGTGTGTGTGTGATGCCCAAGTGGCAACCTCCGGTCCTGAAAAGTGAAGCCAATGGGGAAGTACTAAAATCTGCACTTCCTGGAATGGCCACTTGAGGCTGGCTCCAAAAGCGAGTCAATTCCCATAGATCCTCATGTTAAAATGTCCAACTTTCCAGCAAAAACAAACATGTTTACAGCCTGGTACAAAAAACAGTTTCGGTCTCCATAGCTAGTTTCCCCCTTCATGACAACTGTATAATGGGGTGTGTGCGTGTGTGAATTTTTATATAACATAACAGTTTAAATTATATTGAGCCATACATTTATGCATAATTAGGGGCAGGGCTGCTTTGAGTGCCAGCTGGGTTTGTGTCATCTTGTTAGCCACTAGCCGTCATTACTTCAGAACTCAAGCCAAATTCACCACAGGTGATGGATTTATGTAAATAATTTATGGAGCCTTGCCAATTTTTGTCTGAGCTTTTCCATGCAAACACAACTTTTACACACTACTACACCTGTAAATTACTTTAATTTGCTTTATTAGCTTGTACTTACCTTTCAATATTTTTTATGTAGTCACTGCTGATGAAGTTTATCAGGGTCTCCCCTTCAGTAAATTAGGTTCAGACTGACAATTTGACAGCTTGAGTGACTAAAAAATTTTTGGAATTTGTCAAGTAATGGAGAAATAATATGCATTCATAAATCTTCAGATTTGCATAGCAACAGTCAATCGTTCATCAAGCGATACATCTCTTAACTAAATCATGGGTTTGGTCAATTGTTTCACATCAGATACACTATGCTATGTGACCATCACCATCTAACAGCTGCTATTGACCTCAGCCACTCCTAGCTAGCTATATCGCTAGCAAGCTAGCTATTAACCAACCTAACGTTAGTCATCTAAGCTATCAGGGGAAAAAGACGTTGGAGGAAATATTATTGTGAATGTTGTTTTAATTAACAATTATTATTAACAAGAACTAAGATTGAAAAGATGACACTCCTTGAACAAATATGTTATCGGGCAGTTACACACCGTCACGGTGCAGGCACTTACAGATATATGTGCAGATGAGAGCGGAGTGCAAACTGTGTCAAAGCCAAAACGTGAGACAGAAATCAGAGTCAAAGAACTAGCGAGGGTCGGGCAATCGGCAAACAACGTAGAAGAGGAAAGACAAAGAACGTAAACAAGAAAAGGAAGAGCAAGAGTCAGAAAACGAGAGTCAGTCAAGTTTATTTCTATAGCGCTTTTAACAATAGACATTGTCGCAAAGCAGCTTTACAGAATTTGAATGACTTTAAACATAAGCTAATTTTATCCCTAGTCTATCCCCAATGAGCAAGCCTGTGGTGACGGTGGCAAGGAAAAACTCCCTTAGACGACATGAGGAAGAAACCTTGAGAGGAACCAGACTCAAAAGGGCGACAACAGACAACATGATTATAACATTAACAGTTTTAATATGGTCAGTTTCATTGATGTTATAACTCTTCAATTAATGGAAACTTGAATGCAAAACTGTTCATTCCAACTACAGTCCTAAAGTTAGCAAGTCAACTGGAGTCCTCAGCCATAAGAGCATTACTGTGTGACTTTCGACTGGGGCCGTCTTCCACAGGAGTGATGTGATGAGACTCTGACCAGACATAGGGCATCAGGATGGATCAGGCAGGTCCGAGGAGCAGAAGAGGTCAATCAGAAATAACAAGGCTTGGTATGAACTGTGAAGAGCAGAACGGTACTTTGTAGTGGAGTAGTGTGAGTAAATAAGAAGAGAGGTAATTAGGAAGATGAGTGTCAGCTGTAATCAGTAGTCTGGAGACAGAAGGCTCTGTGAGTCTTGGGGAGTGTCGTTCATAGTGTCCATGTTTGTAGTCTGAATGTTCTCAGCAGATTTACTGACACACGCCTGATTATTTTATTTTTATTAATTTTTTTTTTTTTAAAGTGGCCTTTGAAGTTATGGTCTGTATCTTATGGAGCGGCTTCTTTTAGTTTAGCCAGTAGCTTGTTGGCTAGCTTGCATAGCTAGCTTGTTAGCTTCGAGGTTAGTAGGTGTGTTCCAGCCATACTATTCCAGCGACCAGACTTCACCATCCCTGCCCCTTTCCCCATTTATGGACTAGCCGGGAGTTAGGCAGAGTCTGGCGCTGACAAGATAGCAACACCCGTAGCCGCCTTATTTGAGCTAAAGACCCACTCTTCAGAAATCCTATGAGTAATGTCACAGAGGCTTTGTCCATTATTTTTACAGTCTATGGTCATGCCCCATCACGTTTGTGGAAATTAGAATTTATGGACAAAAGTTTTTCAAGAGTTGAATAATTTTAAAGTTGTCATATTTTGCAACATTTTATGAATGTAAAGGTTTCAAAGACAAAATCATGTAAAGTTTTTGTAATTCAGTTTTTATTTGACTAAATTAGTCTTTTTAATAGTTTACTAAATCTGCACATATAGTTAGATGCTCTCATCGATCTGATGTTTTAGACTAAAGGAGGCAAAAATTGCTAAAATTAATGTTATTTTGATGCACTGAAACTGTATTCACATATATAAATGGGATATGGTATGATATTGACATGATAAAATATTATATGGGAAAATATTGGACCCAGTTCAGTGGACTAAGATTCTGCAGGACAAAAAAAGTGAGTTTTTTTCTCAGTGTTTGCAGTATTGTCAGGTGATTGCAAATTTGAATACTCACATTGCCACAGCCATCCATGTTCAGGAGTCAAGAGAGAGCAAAATTGACAATGCTTTCAGGAAAGAAGGGACAGTGTTACTCTCAACCCGTCAATCCGAGCAACTCTAGCCAAATCATGCGCATCAGATCAGTCTTTCCTCTGAGTGTGTTATGTTGCCCTTTCATCATTCTTGAATGATTGTTCAAAATTGATATTAAAAGAAAACCTCCTCAGAAGTCTTACAGTCATTATAATGCAATGCCGCTAAAAGGATGCCAGTTAGATTTGCAGAAGCAGCTGCGAAGATGTCTCATCTTTATAGTAGATTCTAATCATGTGTGTATATCGAATTTTTCTTATATTTCCAGAATGTAACACACTTAGAAACTGAAGTAAATCTGGTAAAATATTATTAGATGGTTATTGTTGTAAACTGCAAATGACAGTTTCTTGATTTAGGAAAGACATTATTGCTTTGAAACATAGTTACCTTGCTTACTCAGTCACATTAGATCGAATGTATAAGGCTTGATGGAAAGTTCCACAGGACATCTCGTTAAGAAGCTGAATACATTTATGTTTTGCAGTTAAAAATGGGTAAAAAATCATTTCATTTTCCAGAAGTCCTTTTTCCCCCCTCAGTATTTTCCAGTGTTGTCATGGCATAGTGGTAAGGTTTCCATTTAAAAAAACAAAACAAAAAAAACCTTTTGGTTACAGACAACACCCACTTCCAGTTTTAACGATACAGATAAATAGTGTTACATTACACCCCAATTTTCTACTCTCTATTCATTAATTCTGACTGCAGCACTCTTCTTATGCATCTGCATACACTGAGAATTTGTACTACAGGCTAAAGAGAGGAAGTGAGGGGGAAAAGGGAGTGAATGAGGACCTTGTGATGGAGGGTGAGAGTGTAGAGCTAGTTAAGGGCTCTGGTTGTTTCTGGTAATGCAAATGCACTCACTTGTTTTAGGTCCAGCTTTTGTTCTACATTTGCCAGCACTGAGGCTATTTGTTTTGTAGAGTAAAGCAGTGCCATGCACCCAGAAGCAGGACAGATAAGATGTGCAGAGATATCATGCCTTAGTCCAGTTCTACACCCTTACCTGAATAAAATAAATATTTTGAATACTGCTTTTTACTCACCCAGATTCAGCAGTCTTCTCTTTTTGGCTTGTAGATACATACAGTGGTGCTTGAAAGTTTGTGAACCCTTTAGAATTTTCTAGATTTCTGCATAAATACGACCTAAAACATCATCAGATTTTCACACAAGTCCTAAAAGTAAATAAAGAGAACGCAGTTAAACAAATAAGACAAAAACATTATACTTGGTCATTTATTTATTGAGGAAAATGATATTACTGATATTAATAATAAATATTACTATGGCAGCGGGGGCGTGGCCGAACGTCGGTCTGTGAATGGAAGGCGGAGTCAGAGAAGGTGAGTGGTCGTGTCACTACACCTGTTGTCAATTAACGTGTGTTTGTGTCTCCTTCAGTGACCGCGCCCGATAAAAGGAGAGCAAGAAGGGGAGGTCGGCGCCGAAGGCTCGTTGACAGCTTGTATGTGTGTGTGAGAGTGCGCGAGTTTTTTGGAGCCCTATGCTAAAAAGCTATTTGAATAAAACCCCTCTTCAACATAAACAGCTGCCTGCCGTGCTTCTGGGCTCCACCCACACCTGAATCTCACTACAGTGGTACCGAAACCCGGGATGAGTACAGAAGGGAACAGCCCCAGGGAGTCCTCGCCGTTCAAGGACCTCATCCATGCCCTTGCCACAGCCCAGCAGAACCAGCATCAAGTGCTGGTCGCCCTCCGGAAGGAGCAAGATCAATGGTTCGAAGCCTTGGTGCTGGCCCAACACGAAGACCGCCAGGCGTTCTGGCACCTGCTGGCATCGGCGGAGCCCACGACTGCCACCGGAGTGGACCCTCCCCACCTCACCCTAACGAAGATGGGTCCACATGACGACCCGGAAGCCTTCCTTGCGCTCTTCGAGCAGGCAGTGGAGGCGTGGGGTTGGCCGGTGGGGTTGGCCCCTGCTGACGGGCAAGGCGCAGCTGGCCGCGCTGCAGCTCCCCACCGACAGCCGGCTTGTGTATGCCGGCCTACGGAGAGCCATCCTCCAGCATGTTGGGCGCTCCCCAGAGCAGCAGCGGCAGTGCTTCCACTCGCTACGCTTGGAGGAGGTCGGCCTGCTGTTCACGTTCAGGCAGCAGCTCTGGGACGCCTGCTGGTGGTGGCTGAGGGCAGATGACCGTGACGCCGAGGGAGTGATTGAACGGGTGACACTGAAGCAATTCATTGTGCGACTTCTGGAAGGAATGGCGGAGTGGGTCCAGTGTCAACACCCTGCGTCGCAGGACCAGGCGATTGAGCTGGCAGAGGACCGTATGGCGCCAGTTCCGATGGCAGGAAGGCGTGCCTCCTCCTGTCTTCTCTCTCCCCCTCTCCCTCTTCTTCCCGTCCTCGCCCCATTCCCCCACCGCAGAAGAAGGGGCCGGCTGCCCCCCAGCCGGCCCGGCGCACCCGTGGTGTCCTCCCGTTTCCCCCTTCCTTGTCTGTGTCTCCTCCCCGTCAGGTGAGTGACATCCATAACACTGGTGCAGAGGGAGAGCCTGGGCCGGTGTGCTGGTGCTGCGGGGAGCTGGGACATCTCCAACATCAGTGTTCCATGATGGAAGTGGGCGTGGTGGTCCGGGTCCCCGACGCGCCAGAAACCGCCCTTGATTGGGCCAGAGCGTATCAAATACCAGTAAGTGTCCAAGGGGATACGTATCAGGCTTTGGTGGATTCCGGCTGTAACCAGACCTCAATCCGCCAAAGCCTGGTACAAGGTGAGGCATTGGGGAGAGCACGAATGGTGAAGGTGTTGTGTGTGTATGGGGATGTTCACAACTACCCTTTAGTGTCTATCCACATTCTATTTTGAGGGGAAAAACATAGTGTAAAGGTGGCGGTTAACCCTCATCTCACCCGCTCGTTAATTTGGGGGACTGATTGGCTAGGGTTTAAGGAATTGATAACGCACATAGTGAAGAGTGGGTCCTGCCGTAAGTCAGCTAGGGGAAGCCCCGGAATAGTGTTGGCGGGAGAAGCTGTCACGGAGCCATCTACGTCAGCACCACGTCAGGGCGATACGCAGAGTGAGGAGCGCTCTGCCCCTCCTCCCTCTCTCGGGGATTCCCTTCGGGATTTCCCGTTAGAGCAGTCGCGAGACAGGACTCTGTGGCATGAATTTGACCAAGTGAGAGTAATCAATGGTCAAATTCTCCAGCCAAATGCGACGCCGGCCTTCCCCTACTTTGCTATTATTAAGGATAGGCTATACCGAGTGACGCAGGACACTCAAACTGACAAAAAGATAACACAGTTGTTAATTCCAAAGAGCCGCCGGGAATTCATATTCCCAGCGGCTCAGTTTAATCCCATGGCTGGACATTCGGGGCAGGATAAGACACTAGCTCGAATAATGGCCCGGTTCTATTGGCCAGGGATTCACGGGGATGTCCGTCGGTGGTGTGCGGCGTGCTTTGAATGCCAATTAGTAAATCCCGCGGCCACTCCAAAAGTGCCTTTGCGCCGTCTCCCTTTAATCGAGACCCAATTTGAAAGAATTGGGATGGATCTCGTCGGGCCATTAGATCGGTCAGCACAGGGATATCACTTTATTTTAGTTCTGGTGGACTATGCAACGCAATATCTGGAAGCAGTGCCTCTCTGCAATATCTCAGCACGCAGGATTGCGGAAGCACTCTTCCGCTTTATTTCCCGGGTCGGGATTCCGAAAGAAATCCTGACAGACCAAGGCACTGCATTCATGTCATGCACACTGCACAAACTGTATGGGTTACTGGGGAGTAAGCCTATCTGCACCAGCGTTTATCACCCACAAATGGATGGCTTAGTAGAACGGTTTAATGGAACCTTCAAAAATATAATTCGGAAGTCTCATTCATCTCATTATCTCTAGCCGCTTTATCCTAATACAGGGTCACAGGCAAGCTGGAGCCTATCCCAGCTGACTACGGGTGAAAGGCGGGGTACACCCTGGACAAGTCGCCAGGTCATCACAGGGCTGACACATAGACACAGACAACCATTCACATTCATACCTACGGTCAATTTAGAGTCACCAGTTAACCTAACCTGCATGTCTTTGGACTGTGGGGGAAACCGGAGCACCCAGAGGAAACCCACGCGGACACGGGGAGAACATGCAAACTCCACACAGAAAGGCCCTCGCCGGCCCCGGGGCTTGAACCCAGGACCTTCTTGCTGTGAGGCGACAGCGCTAACCACTACACCACCGTGCCACCCTAATTCAGAAGTTCGTAAGTGAAGATGCACGTAATTGGGATAAGTGGCTTGAGCCCCTGTTATTTGCAGTACGAGAGTTCCTGCAAGCCTCCACAGGATTTTCACCATTTGAATTGTTATATGGCCATAAGCCGCGTGGCATTTTGGACATGCTACGTAAAAATTGGGAGGAGGGACCTTCACCCAGTAAGAACGAAATTCAATACATTCTTGATCTGCGCGCCAAACTCCACACACTCACGCACTTAACCCAGGAGAATTTGCGGCAGGTGCAAGAACATCAAGTCCGACTGTACAACAGGGCACGTGCCTTTGGGAGTTCACACCGGGAGACAAAGTACTCATATCGTTGCCCACATCGAGCTCCAAATTGGTCACCAAGTGGCAAGGGCCCTTCGAGGTCACACGGCGAGTCTGGGACGTCAACTATGAGGTGAGGCGAACGGACAGGGGTGGGGCATTACTGATTTACCACCTCAATCTGTTAAAATGTTGGAATGAGGAGGTCCCCGTGGCATTGGTGTCGGTAATTTCAGAGATGGCAGAGCTGGGGACGGAGGTTCAAAAAAGAAAATTGACATTGCCCACCGCTCCAGTCCCCTGTGGAGACCACCTCTCCCTGACCCAGCTCACGGAGGTAGCCCAGTTGCATAAAGAATTTTCTGATGTGTTTTTGCCCCTGCCCGGCCGCACCCACCTCATAGAACACCACATTGAGACACCCCTTACTGCCTGCCCAAACACAGAAAAAGGTGGTCCAGGATGAACTTGAAGCCATGCTCGAAATGGGCATAATCGAGGAGTCCCACAGTGACTGGAGCAGCCCAGTGGTCCTGGTCCCCAAGACCGATGGGTCGGTCCGGTTCTGTGTGGACTATAGGAACGTCAACTTGGTGTCTAAATTTGATGTGTACCCAATGCCTCGTATTGACGAGTTGCTCGATCAATTAAGCGCTGCTCGTTTTTATTCGACACTGGATTTAATGAAGGGATATTGGCAGATCCCCTTGACTCCTCTCTCCCAAGAGAAAACGGCCTTTTCCACACTGTTTGGTTTACACCAATTCATCACACTTCCTTTTGAGCTGTTTGGAGCACCCACTACGTTCCAGCAGCTTATGGACAGGGTCCTCCGACCCCACGCCACCTACACAGCCGCGTATCTGGATGACATTATTATCTATAGTATTGACTGGCCGCAGCACCAGTAGGGCCGTCCTAAAGTTGCTGAGGCGGACGGGTCTCACAGCCAACCCAAAGAAATGTGCGATTGGGCAGGTGGAAGTACGGTATCTGGGTTTCCACTTAGGCCATGGGCAGGGGCGTCCCCAAATTAATAAGACAGCAGTGATTGCGGCCTGCCCGAGGCCCAAGACTAAAACGGGGGTGAGACAGTTCCTGGGGCTGGCTGGTGACTATCGTAGGTTCATACCTAATTATTCGGACATCACCAGCCTGCTGATGGATCTCACTAAAAAGGGAGCACCAGATCCGGTCCAGTGGATGGAGCAATGCCAACAGGCTTTCTCTAGGGTAAAGGCTGCACTATGTGGGGGGCCACTGTTACGCTCCCCTGACTTTTCTCTCCCCTTTATTTTGCAGACAGATGCGTCGGACAGAGGGCTGGGGGCCGTTCTGTCCCAGAAAGTGGAGGGGGAGGAGCGTCCTGTGCTGTACATTAGCCGAAAGCTGTCGATGCGAGAGGGCAGGTACAGCACGATTGAAAAAGAGTGCCTAGCCATCAAGTGGGTGGTCCTCGCTCTCCGGTACTACCTGATGGGGCGCCCTTTCATCCTCTGTTTGGACCACATGCCCCTCCAGTGGCTCCACCTCATGAAGGATGCCAATGCGTGGATCACCCATTGGTATCTTGCACTCCAGCCTTTTAAATTCGAGGTGGTCCACAGGCCAGGGGCGCAGATGGTGGTTGCGGACTTCCTCTCTTGTTGGGAGGGGGGTCAGCTTCATGCCAGACGGCTCCCCGGCCTGAGTCGGGCGGTGGGGATATGTGGCAGTGGGGGCGTGGTCGAGCGTCGGTCTGTGAATGGAGGGCGGAGTCAGGGAAGGTGAGTGGTCGTGTCACTACACCTGTTGTCAATTAACGTGTGTTTGTGTCTCCTTCAGTGACCGTGCCCGATAAAAGGAGAGCGAGAAGGGGAGGTTGGCGCCGAAGGCTCGTTGACGGCCTGTATGTGTGTGTGAGAGAGTGCGAGTTTTTTGGAGCCCTATGCTGAAAAGCTATTTGAATAAAACCCCTCTTCAACGTAAACAGCTGCCTGCCGTACTTCTGTGCTCCACCCACACTTGAATCTCGCTACAATTACAAATCTGTGAGTGTCAAAAGTATGTGAACCTTTGCTTTCAGTATCTGGTGTGACCCCCTTGTGCAACTAAACTGCAACGAAATGTTTCCGGTAACTGTTGATCAGTACTGCACACTAGCTTGGAAGAATTTTAGCCCATTCCTCTATACAGAACACCTTCAATGTTGGTGGGTTTCCTCACATGAACTGCTCACTTCAGGTCCTTCCACAATATTTCGATTGGATTAAGATCAGGACTTTGACTTGGCCATTCCAAAACATTTAACTTTATTCTTCTTTAACCATTCTTTGGCAGAACAACTTGTGTGCTTAGGGTCATTGTCTTGCTGCATGACCCACATTCTCTTGAGATTCTGTTCATGGACAGATGTCCTGACATTTTCCTTTAGAATTCGCTGGTCTCGTCTCATCTCATCTCATCTCATCTCATTATCTGTAGCCGCTTTATCCTGTTCTACAGGGTCGCAGGCAAGCTGGAGCCTATCCCAGCTGACTACAGGTGAAAGGCGGGGTACACCCTGGAATTCACTGGTATAATTCAGAATTCATTGTTCCATCAATGATGGCAAGCCATCCTGGCCCAGATGCAGCAAAACAAGCCCAAACCATGCTTGTACCACCACCATGTTTCACAGATGGGATAAGCTTCTTATGCTGGAATGCAGTTTTCTCCTTTCTCCAAACATAACACTTCTCATTTAAACCAAAAAGTTCTATTTTGGTCTCATCCATCCACAAAACATTTTTCCAATAGCATTCTGGCTTGTCCACGTGACCTTTAGCAAACTGCAGACGAGCAGCAGTATTCTTTTTAGAGAGCAGTGGCTTTCTCCTTGCAACCCTGCCATGCACACCATTGTTGTTTAGTGTTCTCCTGATGGTGGACTCATGAACATTAACATTAGCCAATGTGAGAGAGGCCTTCAGTTGCTTAGAAGTTACCCTGGGGTCCTTTGTGACCTCGCCGACTATTACACACCTTGCTCTTGGAGTGATCTTTGTTGGTCGACCACTCCTGGGGATAGTAACAATGGTCTTGAAATTCCTCCATTTGTACACAATCTGTCTGACTGTGGATTGGTGGAGTCCAAACTCTTTCAGGAAGGTTTTGTAATCTTTTCCAGCCTGATGAGCATCAACAACGCTTTTTCTGAGGTCCTCAGAAATCTCCTTTGTTTGTGCCATGATACACTTCCACAAACATGTGTTGTGAAGATCAGACTTTGATAGATCCCTGTTCTTTAAATAAAACAGGGTGCCCACTCACACCTGATTGCCATCCCATTGATTGAAAACTCCTGACTCTAATTTCACCTTCAAATTAACTGCTAATCCTTGAGGTTAACATTCTTTTGCCACTCACAGATATGTAATATTGGATCATTTTCCTCAATAAATAAATGACCAAGTTTCATATTTTTGTGTCATTTGTTTAACTGGGTTCTCTTTATTTGCTTTTAGGACTTGTGTGAAAATCTGATGATGTTTTAGGTCAGTTCAACTCCTTGTCACTGTGTTTTACAATGTAGATTGGTACAATTCCATATTAGTATTAAAATTTCCAGCATGGTCTCCTGTTGCAATAAAACTTTTAGTGGCATCCTTTGCTCTGTGGTTTACTCACATTATTTCAGGTAATATAGACGCAATGTTTCGAGACAGTGTGTTCAGTACTATTAGTACAATTTCACTACTAAAGATCTAGTTTTGCTGTTCAAGTACAGCATATTAAGGAAAACTGCTGAAAATGTTGTTTGCTCTTTGTGTGAAAATGGCATGATGCTTCAAGGGCTACTCAAATTACCACTGTTTTCAGAAATCATTAGATATTAAACACAATTTTTTTAAAAATCCACATCTCAGTCTATGAAAAAATGAACTCCAAAACAACTGTTTTGACAGAACCTCAGTCCAGTTCCATCACTGCTGCTACTATGGACACACAACCAACTGTCCAACCAGTTCAGAGTGATGAAGGAGATGGGCTGTTCCTGCTTTTGGAGGATGGGCTTGGTGATGCCAAAGGTTCATTCACAGAGAAGACCAGTGACAATCCCACTCCAGAGGCTCCGATCATTATCAGTCCACCACAAACACATAGACCTGATGCATATGATCTCGAGTGGCGGCCAGGGCAAGACTGGGGCAGACCAATCAATGCCTACTTTGTTAAATATCGCAAGGTGATTCAAATCTTCACTTTATTGGGAAGTGCTCTTTGGAAGCCATTCTTAGAAATGTTTATCCTTGCATATTAGTGATTTATACTGACACATTCACTTTTCAAGAACCTGCCTGCTCTATAATGATTGAAATATACTTGGTAACATTGCAGTGTGTTCATCTGGTTGAGGAATATCTGACATAACGATGCACTGATTTGTGATTTGATACTGAGTGTCAGTACTACCCTCAAACATACAGCTACTCATTATGTGCATTTTACACTCCTGTCCAATGTTTTTGTTTTAACTGTGTGAACATTTGTGATGCCAACAATTTTCTTCTCTTTATGCATAGTTGCTGAATGAGAATCATTATGTCCATCTTAACATCATTTTAAGCAGGAAGACAATTATGGAAAATTGGGCATCTTCACAGCTATACCTTTTAAAGCTTTTTTGTAGTTATTAAAGTAGGAAAGGCCTACATGAGATCACCATTGACCAAACACTTTTGTCATCTGCTTAGTATCAGGTAAATGAAAAAAAAAAGTCCTCAGAGACCTGTTCTGGCACTACCAAATTGTCATCCTTCTGAGGGAAAATGATAACAAAAATGGGTAAATTAAAGGTGGCAGGGGACAAAGACAGACTGAAATCCAAATAGCCAACATCAGCTTGTTTGTTCATTTTGGTATTTAACTTTCTATTTTCTCTGACTTTGCAATCTGCTGAAGCATGCTGATAGATAACCACCAGCCTCTGTTTGTGTTTGCATGTTGCTATAGGTGGATGAGATGGGCAATGTGGTGGGCAGTTGGCAAACAGTACGAGTTCCAGGTAGTGAAAGGAGCCTCCCCCTGTCAGATTTAGAGCCTTCCAGCCTGTATGAGGTGCTGATGGTAGCACGCAGCAGTGCTGGTGAGGGCCAACCTGCCATGCTTACCTTTCGAACAGGAAGGGGTGAGGATTACACCAATTCATACATTCACTCACTGACTTAATTTCTCACAGCTCTTGACTGGTGGGTGTTTGGTGGACTGGTCCAAACTAGGGTTGTTCCAGTTACTCATAATTTACTGTTACCGGTAAATGTGACATTTGAAACAGTAGGGTATCATGATTTCACAAATTTCAGTCGTTAACTGCATTTCTCTGCTTTTTTCACTATACTTTGAAATGCACCTTTAGGAGTTCACTCTTTTGCCCACCTTTTAAAGTGATTAACCAGGAAATTTTGAAATTACGTGGTTATGAAATTTTATCATTCTACATTAATACACGATGTTCTCGATGAAAAAATTAAGCGGACTTTAGCTTAAAAAGCATGTTAAAGTTGTAACATCAGTCCGTTGGGCCATTTCCCCGGGCAGGGCCATTTCCCCTGGCATGACCATACTGGATTAGCCAGATATATGGATGTATTAGGAGAAGAAAACGAGGGTGGTGATGTGTGATATAGGGTTCTTCATGACAGGATACTGTGTCACGCATCAAACGGGCACTTTCATCCGTCTCCAACCATCCCTGACAGAATATTTTGCCCCACTGACACTAGTATAGTATGCACTTGTACACCTTCGCTGTGCTCGCAGAAAATGACCAATGGAGTTATGGCAGGCTCCCTGACAAAAATTTTGTATTTTCATCACTTTAGTGGTTATATCATTAAGAACAAATTCAACATGCAGCTTTATTTTTTTAAAGGACAGACATAAAGACTGACTTTTAGCTCAACTTGTTTATTTGCAAGACATTTTCTTTAAACTAAGCCAGCAGCTTGTGGATGTGATGCAAATCTAACAATAGAAGAGCTCTCCCTCTAATCAATGACCATAACACATTGCTTCGAGTTATCTACAGGGCTTGACATTAACTTTTAAACCCACTTTCCCTTGGGGCCAAGTGGGGGTTAATTTCCACTTTACCCCCAATATTATCACTTGCCCCCTATTTTGCGAGTAATACTTTTTTCTTTTTTTTTCTTTTTTAGGAAAACCATAGAATAGTTGTGAATTGCAACACAAAATGAAGATCACACATTGAGTTGAAGTTTGGTTGTTGATTAAGTTTATTATCAAGTTTGGTTATTGGTTACTTTTTACTTGTAACGGACAATAACAGTTTTATCCAAAATAGTTTTTCCTGCCTTCGTCGATTTATTTCCAATTCACATGCATGCAGCTGTTGTAAAGTTCAGTGTGTTTGTGTAGAACTCTTTCAGACTGTAGGTTCATTACTCGATTATGTAGAAATCATAAAATAGAAATCTATAACAAAGTTTGTATGAAGAAAACAATAGGGTGCCAAGACTTTTGAACAGTACTGTGTTTGAGAATATTTAGATATCAGGGGTTTTTTTTCCTTTTTTTTGTTATATCGTCCACCTCTAGGTTTAAAAAAAATGTGTGCTGCGTCATGACACGCAGGATAATGTTTGAGTTTAAAATTATTGTTTGGTGTGTAGTTTGTGGGTGTTTTATGTAGACCTGGCAACCTGTAACTGAATCAGTGCAGTCGGTCTGTCATGATGCAGCACGGGGTGTAATTTATTTATTTATTTACAACCCCGATTCCAAAAAAGTTGGGACAAAGTACAAATTGTAAATAAAAACGGAATGCAATGATGTGGAAGTTTCAAAATTCCATATTTTATTCAGAATAGAACATAGATGACATATCCAATGTTTAAACTGAGAAAATATCATTTAAAGAGAAAAATTAGGTGATTTTAAATTTCATGACAACACATCTCAAAAAAGTTGGGACAAGGCCATGTTTACCACTGTGAGACATCCCCTTTTCTCTTTACAGCAGTCTGTAAACGTCTGGGGACTGAGGAGACAAGTCATTCTTGTCTAATGTAGGACTCTAGGATTCATTCAACACATTCTTGTCTAATGTAGGATTCTAGTTGCTCAACTCTCTTAGGTGTTTTTTGTCGTATCTTCCGTTTTATGGTGTGCCAAATGTTTTCTATGGGTGAAAGATCTGGACTGCAGGCTGGCCAGTTCAGTACCCGGACCCTTCTTCTACGCAGCTATGATGCTGTAATTGATGCAGTACGTGGTTTGGCATTGTCATGTTGGAAGGTCTTCCCTGAAAGAGACGTCGTCTGGATGGGAGCATATGTTGCTGTTGAACCTGGATATACCTTTCAGCATTGATGGTGTCTTTCCAGATGTGTAAGCTGCCCATGCCACACGCACTAATGCAACCCCATACCATCAGAGATGCAGGCTTCTGAACTGAGCGCTGATAACAACTTGGGTCGTCCTTCTCCTCTTTAGTCCGAATGACACAGCATCCCTGATTTCCATAAATAACTTCAAATTTTGATTTATCTGACCACAGAACAGGTTTCCACTTTGCCACAGTCCATTTTAAATGAGCCTTGGCCCAGAGAAGACGTCTGCGCTTCTGGATCATGTTTAGATACGGCTTCTTCTTTGAAATATAGAGTTTTAGCTGGCAACGGCGGATGGCACGGTGAATTGCGTTCACAGATAATGTTCTCTGGAAATATTCCTGAGCCCATTTTGTGATTTCCAATACAGAAGCATGCCTGTATGTGATGCAGTGCTGTCTAAGAGCCCGAAGATCACGGGCACCCAGTATGGTTTTCCGGCCTTGACCCTTATGCACAGAGATTCTTCCAGATTCTCTGAATCTTTTAATGATATTATGCACTGTAGATGATGATGTGTTCAAACTCTTTGCAATTTTACATTGTCGAACTCCTTTCTGATATTGCTCCACTATTTGTCGGCGCAGAATTAGGGGGATTGGTGATCCTCTTCCCATCTTTACTTCTGAGAGCCGCTGCCACTCCAAGATGCTCTTTTTACACCCAGTCATGTTAATGACCTATTGCCAATTGACCTAATGAGTTGCAATTTGGTCCTCCAGCTGTTCCTTTTTTGTACCTTTAACTTTTCCAGACTCTTATTGCCCCTGTCCCAACTTTTTTGAGATGTGTTGCTGTCATGAAATTTCAAATGAGCCAATATTTGGCATGCAATTTCAAAATGTCTCACTTTCAACATTTGATATGTTGTCTATGTTCTATTGTGAATACGATATCAGTTTTTGAGATTTGTAAATTATTGCATTCCATTTTTATTTACAATTTGTACTTCGTCTCAACTTTTTTGGAATCGTGGTTGTATTTATTAAAGCTTAGCTATGGAAGAGTGGCCAGAAAAAAGCCATTGCTTAAGGAATGCTATGGATCCAGCAACTGCTGAATGAACTAGTGACATTAGATTGCTGAAACTTGTTAAGAAACAAGGCTCTCGAAGCAAGATATAGCAATATTTTGCGTTTAGGGCAAGTGATAGTGGAGAGGTAGAGTTCCCTTCTACACCTTTGTGCAAATGATCCCTCAAGTCATGTATGGTGGGAGGAGGCAATAACTTGAAGAAAGATTTGATGCCCTGACATCCCAATTTGTACAAAGAAGTCCAGGAATGGAAGTTTCGCATGATGATCACATAAATAAATGGAAAATAAGATTGTTTAAATGATAGGTACCAAACTTTGTCCATGGTTAGCTTATTCACAATATTTCCCATCCTGAATCTAGCTAACACACTAGCCTGATTGTAATTCAAGTTTAGCCAACCTAACGTTATATGGGGCTAGTTGGCAGCCAGCTTCTGTGATGATAGTGCTAAGGATGCCATTTGTCTTCTTAGCAGTCTACTCCTTAATGAATTCATGAATGAAAGAATCACAAGACTATAGAAATAACTTTAGTCAAATGTTTGCAAAGTTAGCCGACTTACAAAGTCTTCTTTTGACACCTATCACCCAGAGACAGAAGCAGGAAGTGACACTTTTCACTCATTTAGTGTTTAAGCAATACAAATTTTGATGTTGATTAATTTTATCAGTTTGTGTGAACATTTACAGTGGTGCTTGAAAGTTTGTGAACCCTTTAGAATTTTCGATATTTCTGCATAAATATGACCTAAAACATCAGATTTTCACATAAGTCCTAAAAGTAGATAAAGAGAACCCAGTTAAACAAATGAGACAAAAATATCATACTTGGTTATGCGCCAGCTCGCGTGCAGCCTGGAACGAATGCTCCTGATCGTTTTTCTCGATTTTTCCAACTTGTCTTATCTTCGGTTGTTTTGGGGTTTTTTTTCCCGTTACTGTAATCAAGCTACTCTGAGGGTTGCAAGAGTTTTTGTGTTTTTGCTCGCAGTTACAAAACTTTTTTTCAGCGCAGCCACGCAACAACTCCATGCCGCCCGCATCGTTTACACCAGGGATCAGCTGATTGAACTGAAGCCAGCCGCTCTAGCAACAAGACCGGAAGAGATCCCTGTGGTAATTTGGCGGAAAACACAGAGGATGCAGAGGAAATAAGAAGCTACGGAGGAAGAGGATAGCTTTGAGACAACGGAAGCTTATTAAAAAATCTTATAAGCTGTGTCTCCCCTCTTTCATCATGGGGAACGTGAGGCCCCTCGGGAATAAAATGGACAAGCTGACGGCACTGGCCCAGAGTCAGATGGAGTATCGGGAGTGCAGTTTAATGTGCTTCATGGAGACATGGCTGCACCGGGATGTTCGCGACGAAAATGCTACAATTGAGGGCTTTCATGTGGTGCATGCAGACAGAGATTGCGCCAGGAGTGGTAAGCGCAAAGGGGGAGGGCTTTCCGTTCTTGTGAACAACCAGTGGTGTAACCCAGCTCACATCACCATGAAGGAGCGCATCTGCAGCCCGGATGTTGAACTGTGTGCTGTCGGACTTCATCCATATTATCTGCCCAGGGAGTTTTCTAATGTTATGTAATGTAGTGTAATGTAGTGGCGGTTTATGTTCCCCCCTCTGCAAACCGGAACACTGCTTGTGACACTATTCACTCTGCAATAGCCCAGCTGCAGACTCAACACCCGAGTGCATTCATTGCTATCTCAGGTGACTTTAATCATGTTAATTTGGACAAAACACTTTCCACTTTCACCCAATTTGTGAACTGTCCTACCAGAGAGGGAAGAACAATAGACCTGCTGTATGCTAATATTAAAGAGGCTTACAGCTCTTCCCCCTCCCCCCACTGGGCAGGTCAGACCACAACCTGATTTACCTCTCCCCCTGCTATGTGCCTCTGGTGAAGAGACTGCCCACCACATCAAAGATAGTGAGGAGATGGACAGACGAGGCCAACGAGACACTGCAGGGATGCTTCGAGGTGACAGACTGACAGACACTGTGTGAGCCCCATGGAGACGACATTGATGGGCTCACAGAGTGCATCACGGGATACATCAACTTCTGTGTGGACACCATTGTCCTAGCTAGAACTGTCAGCTGATATCCCAACAACAAGCCGTGGGTAACGAAGGACATCAAAGCCCTCTTAAATGAGAAGAAGAGGGCTTTCAGAGCTGGCGACAAGGAGGAGGTGCGAGGAGTACAGCGTGAACTGAGAGCAACGATCAGGGAGGCCAAGGATAAGTACAGGAGGAAATTGGAGTGGAAACTCCAATAGAACGACATGAGAGAGGTGTGGAGTGGAATGAAGACCATCACTGGTTACAAGCCAGCCAACAGTGAGGGAGTGGATGGCAATGTGGAAAGGGTGAATGAGCTGAATCTCTACTTTAACAGATTCGATGGCGTGACCCCAACCCACCACCACCACTCTTCTGCGGGATGGCTACAACCACACACTTTACATTCTCTCCCCTCCCCCACCTCTTCTTGCCCAACCTCATCCCCATTTCACGACCTCGCTCGCACCTCCTCAACAGACCCCCTGGCTGAGCACATCCCCCCAAGAAACACCTTCATCCCTCCCCCACCCGTCACCCCTATACCGATCATCAGCGAGGAGCAAGTGAGAAGACAGCTGAAGAGACTCCATGCAGGAAAATCAGCAGGCCCGGATGGTGTTAGCCCCAGGGCCCTGAAGACCTGTGCCCTTCAGCTAAGTGGAGTACTTCAGCATGTCTTCAACATGAGCCTGGGTCTTCAGAGGGTCCCCGTGCTGTGGAAGACGTCATGCCTCGTCCCTGTACCAAAGAAGCCGCGTCCCAGTGACCTCAAAGACTACAGGCCTGTGGCATTGACATCACACATTTATGAAGACCCTTGAGAGACTCATCCAGGAGCAGATCCGGCCTATGGTCCAACCATTTCTTGACCCCCTTCAGTTCGCCTACCAGCCCCGTCTTGGAGTAGAGGACGCAATCATCTACCTGCTCAACAAAGTCTACAGCCACCTGGACAAGCCAGCCAGCACTGTGAGGATCATGTTTTTTGATTTCTCCAGTGCTTTTGACACCATCTGGCCAGCTCTGCTGGGTGAGAAGTTGACAGCGATGCAGGTGGATGCCCCACTTGTGTCCTGGATTGTAAATTATTTGAATGGCAGACCACAGTATGTGCGCTTGCAGTGCTGTGTGTCGGACAGAGTGATCAGCAACACCGGGGCTCCGCAAGGGACTGTCCTTTCTCCTTTCCATTTCACTCTCTACACCACTGATTTCAACTACTTCACGGAGACCTGCCACCTCCAGAAATTTTCTGATGACTCTGCAGTGGCTGGACGTATTACTGGTGGTGATGAGAGTGAGTACAGGATGGTGGTGGACAACTTTGTCATGTGGAGCAGGCAGAACCACCTACAGCCCAACGTGACGAAGACAAAAGAACTGGTGGTCAATCTGAAGAGAATCAGGGCTCCGATTAACCCTGTTAACATCCAAGGGGTCAGTGTGGACGTGGTGGAGGAATATAAGTACCTGGGGGTGTACTTGGATAATAAACTGGATGGATCCAAAAACGTGGACACTGTATACAAAAAGGGCCAGAGCAGTCTCTATTTTCTGAGACAGCTGAGGTCCTTCATCTGCCGAATGATGCTGCGGATGTTCTATGAGTCTGTGGTGGCCAACGCTATCCTGTATGCTGTCGTCTGCTGGGGCAGCGGCTTGAAGGTGAAGGACACTAATGGCCCTTTTCCACTACCCTTTTTCAGCTCACTTCAGCTCGCTTCAGCTCACTTCAGCCCGACACGGCTCGCGTTTCGACTATCTCAAAACAGCACGACTCAGCTCGCTTCAGCCCTGCTTAGCACCCAAAACTCGCACGGTTTTGGAGTGGGGCTGAAGCGAGCCAAACCGAGCTGAGTGAGGCTGGGGGCATGAGCAGACACTCCCCTGTGCACTGATTGGTGAGGAGGAGTGTCCTCACATGCCCACACACGCCCCGCGAGCACGCTGGGATCTGTAAACACCGTAAACCCGGAAGAAGAAGAATTACGAATTACGAGAATTTCTGAAGCCTTATGCGCCTCGCCTCATCTACACGCTCTTGCCAGTATCTGTTGGCGTTGTCGGTGACAACAAGCCACAGAACCAAGACCAGCAACACTAACGACTCCATGTCCTCCATGTTTATTGTTTACTATCCGGGGCGTGAGACTACCGCTTAAAAGCTCACTGATGTCACTGTTTGCGCCGCTTAACGACATCACGTGACGTCCACCCACTTTCGCTAACTCCACCCAATGTGTCCACCCACTTCCAGCCAGCACGGTTCAGCGCGGTGGCAGTCGAAATGCAACTCCAATAGCCCCGCTCAGCTCGACTCAGCCCAACTCAGCACGGCACGGCTCAGCCCGACTCAGCCGCGTTTGTAGTGGAAAAGCGGCATAACAGACTCAATAAGATCATCAGGAAGGCCGGCCATGTTGTAGGCGTGGAACTGGGCTCTCTGACCGTGCTGTTGGAGAAGAGGACACTGTCCAAAATAAAACCAATCGTAGACTGTCCTTCCCACCCTCTACAGGAGGAGCTGATCAGCCACAGGAGCACATTCAGTAAATGGCTGATTCTTCCATGCTGCATAACTGAGAGACACAGGAAATCATTCCTACCTGTTGCTGTCAAGCTGTACAATGCCACTGTATAACTGTGGTACACTGTCTTACCATGTATCCTTAACTCAGGTGCAATATATGTATATAGGAATCATTGTATATAAAATCACTTCATTTTGCTTTTACTTAAGTTATTGAACTTTATTTAAATTTACTTTATTTTTATTTATTCTTTTTTAAGACTATTTTATCTTCTATTTTTAGACATGTATTATACTTCTTTGATTCAGGAGCTTGGTTGCAAATTTGAATTTCCCTCCGGGGATTAATAAAGTGATTCTGATTCTGAAAATTATCCAATATTACATATCTGTGAGTGGCAAAAGTATGTGAACCTTTGCATTCAGTATCTGCTGTGACCCCCTTGTGCAGCAATAACTGCAACTAAACATTTCCGATAACTGTTGATCAGTCCTGCACACAGGCTTGGAGGAATTTTAGCCCATTCCTCCATACAGAACAGCTTCAACTCTGGGATCTTGGTGGGTTTCCTCACATGAACTGCCACAGGTCCTTCCACAACATTTCGACTGGATTAAGGTCAGGACTTTGACTTGGCCATTCCAAAACATTAACTTTATTCTTCTTTAACCATTCTTTGGTAGAACGACTTGTGTGCTTAGGGTCGTTGTCTTGCTTGCACGACCCACCTTCTCTTGAGATTCAGTTCATGGACAGACATCCTGACATTTTCCTTTAGAATTTGCTGGTATGATTCAGAATTCATTGTTCCACCAATAATGGCAAGCCGTCCTGGCCCAGATGCAGCAAAATGGGCCCAAAACATGATACTACCACCACCATGTTTCACAGATGGGATAAGGTTCTTATGCTGGAATACAATGGTTTCCTTTCTCCAAGCAGAACACTTCTCATTTAAACCAAAAAGTTCTATTTTGGTCTCATCTGTCCACAAAACATTTTTCCAATAGCCTTCTGGCTTGTCCACGTGATCTTTAGCAAACTGCAGACGAGCAGCAATGTTCTTTTGGAGAGCAGTGGCTTTCTCCTTGCAACCCTGCCATGCACACCATTGTTGTTTAGTGTTCTCCTGATGGTGGACTCATGAACATTAACATTAGCCAATGTGAGAGAGGCCTTCAGTTGCTTAGAAATTACCCTGGGGTCCTTTGTGACCTAGCCGACTATTACACACCTTGCTCTTGGAGTGATCTTTGTTGGTCGACCACTCCTGGGGATAGTAACAATGGTCTTGAAATTCCTCCATTTGTACACAGTCTGTCTGACTGTGGATTGGTGGAGTCCAAACTCTTTCAAGAAGGTTTTGTAATCTTTTCCAGCCTGATGAGCATCAACAATGCTTTTTCTGAGGTCCTCAGAAATCTCCTTTGTTTGTGCCATGATACACTTCCACAAACATGTGTTGTGAAGATCAGACTTTGATAGATCCCTGTTCTTTAAATAAAACAGGGTGCCCACTCACACCTGATTGCCATCCCATTGATTGAAAACACCTGACTCTACTTTCACCTTCAAATTAACTGCTAATCCTTGAGGCTAACATTCTTTTGCCACTCACAGATATGTAATATTGGATCATTTTCCTCAATAAATAGTATATTTATTTAGACCAAGTATAATATTTTTGTCTCATTTGTTTAACTGGGTTCTCTTTATCTACTTTTAGGGCTTGTGTGAAAATCTGATGATGTCTTTAGGTCATATTTATGCAAAAATATCGAAAATTCTAAAGGGTTCACAAACTTTCAAGCACCACTGTATTTGTTTGTTTGTTGCATTAGTACAGAACTAGTACCTTTAGCAGTCTCCCATGGCAGGTACTATACCGAACCCAAAATGTTTGTCTTAAACCAACCTGTGGCAGTTCGTAGGAGGGGGAGGAGCACAGAAAGACAGCAGGCCAGAATAAAGTTCCATAATGCTCTTTTATTTGTTCTTTTCAGAGACAAATATATCCAGTCACACAACACACACCAGTTGACTGGTTCCAGAGAGAGCTGCCTTCCTCTGCTCTCTCTCGCTTTATATAGGGCGCGGTCACTGGGAAGACACACAAACACAGGTTAATTGACATCAGGTGTAGTGATTCTGCCACTTACCTTCCCTGACTCCGCCCTCCTGTCACAGACTGATGCTTGGCCACGCCCCTGCTGCCACATACCCCCACCGCCCGACTCAGGCTGGGCGGCCGTCCGGCCTGCAGCCGGCTCCCCCCCACCCCTTGACGGGAGAGAAAGTCCGCCACAACCATCTGCGCCCCCGGCCTGTGGATCACCTTGAAATTAAAGGGTTGGAGTGCCAGATACCAACGGGTGATCCGCGCGTTGGCATCCTTCATGCGGTGGAGCCACTGGAGGGGCGCGTTGTCCGAACAGAGGGTGAAAGGGCGTCCCAGCAGGTAGTAGTGGAGGGCGAGGACCGCCCACTTGATCGCGAGGCACTCCTTCTCTATCGTGCTGTAGCGCCCCTCGCATACCGACAGCTTTCTGCTGATGTACAGCACGGGACGATCCTCCCCCTCCACCTCCTGGGACAACACGGCCCCCAGCCCTCTGTCTGACGCATCCGTCTGTAACATAAAAGGGAGAGAAAAGTCAGGGGAGTGTAATAGTGGCCCCCCGCACAGTGCAGCCTTTACCTCAGACAAAGCCCACTGGCATTGCTCCGTCCACTGGACTGGATCTGGTGCCCCCTTTTTAGTGAGATCAGTCAGCGGGCTGGTGACGTCCGAATAGTTAGGTATAAACCTACGATAGTAGCCAGCCAGCCCCAGGAACTGTCTCACCCCCTTTTTGGTCTTGGGCCTCGGGCAGGCCGCAATTGCTGCTGTCTTGTTAATTTGGGGACGCACCTGCCCGTTGCCCAAGTGGAAGCCCAGATACCGTACTTCCACCCGCCCAATCGCACACTTCTTTGGGTTGGCAGTGAGACCCGCTCGCCTCAGCGACTTAAGGACGGCCCTCAGGTGTTATAAGTGCCGCTGCCAGTCATTACTATAAATAATGATATCATCGAGGTATGTGGCCGCATAGGTGGCGTGGGGGCGGAGGACCCTGTCCATCAGCCGCTGAAACGTAGCGGGCGCCCCAAACAGCCCAAAAGGAAGTGTGACAAACTGGTGTAAGCCGAACGGTGTGGAAAAGGCCGTTTTTTCTCGGGATAATGGAGTCAAGGGGATCTGCCAATAACCCTTTGTCAAATCCAGTGTTGAATAAAAGCGAGCCGTGCCTAGCCGATCGAGCAACTCATCAATACGAGGCATTGGGTACGCGTTGAATTTAGACACCGCGTTGACTTTTCGGTAGTCCACACAGAACCGAACCGACCCATCGGCCTTGGGAACCAAGACCACTGGGCTGCTCCAGTCACTGTGGGACTCCTCGACGATGCCCATCTCGAGCATGGCCTCGAGTTCTTCCCAAACCACTTTTTTCTTGTGTTCGGGCAGCCTGTAAGGGCGGCTACGCACTACCACCCCCGGGGGCATCTCAATGTGGTGCTCTATGAGGTCAGTGCGGCCGGGCAGGGGCGAGAACACGTCCAAAAACTCGGTCTGCAACTGGGCGACCTCCGCGAGTTGGGTCGGGGAGAGGTGGTCTCCACAGCGGACCGGAGAGGTATGCGATGCCAATGTGCCCTTTTGAACCTCCGGCCCCAGCTCCGCCTTCTCCGGAACCACCGACACCAACGCTACGGGGACCTCCTCGTTCCAGAGTTTGAGTAGATTGAGGTGGTAAATCTGTAGCGCCCCACCCCTGTCCATTCGCCTCACCTCATAGTCGACGTCCCTGACTCGCCGTGTGACCTCAAAGGGTCCTTGCCACCTGGCGATCAATTTGGAGCTCGATGTGGGCAACAGTACGAGTACTTTATCTCCTGGTACGAACTCCCTAAGGCACGTACCCCTGTCGTACAGGCGGGTTTGCTGTTCTTGGGCCTGCCGCAAATTCTCCTGGGTTAGGTGTGTGAGCGTGTGGAGTTTTGCGTGCAGGTCAATAACGTATTGAATTTCATTTTTACTGGGTGAAGGTCCCTCCTCCCAATTTTCTCGCAGCACATCTAAAATGCCGCGCGGCTTATGCCCGTATAACAATTCAAACGGGGAGAACCCCGTGGAGGCTTGGGAGACCTCTCGCACTGCAAATAACAAGGGTTCGAGCCATTTATCCCAGTTACGTGCCTCCTCACTTTCGAATTTTTTAATTATATTCTTGAGGGTGCGATTGAACCGTTCAACTAAACCGTCCGTTTGTGGGTGATACACGCTGGTGTGGATCGGCTTAATACCTAATAGCCTATACAGTTCGCTCAGTGTTCGTGACATAAACGAGGTGCCTTGGTCAGTCAGAATCTCTTTCGGGATTCCAACTCGGGAGATGATGCGGAAGAGTGCCTCCGCAATACTGCGTGCTGAGATATTGCGCAGAGGCACCGCTTCCGGGTATCGCGTTGCATAGTCCACCAGAACTAATATAAAGCGGTACCCTCGTGTTGACCGATCTAATGGCCCGACGAGATCCATCCCAATCCTTTCGAACGGGGTCTCGATTAATGGTAGGGGGCGCAAAGGCGCTTTTGGAATGGCCGCTGGATTTACTAACTGGCATTCGCGGCACGCCGTACACCACCTACGGACATCGCCGCGAATCCCCGGCCAATAGAATCGGGTCATTATTCGGGCTAGTGTCTTATCCTGCCCTAAGTGTCCAGCCATGGGATTAAAGTGAGCCGCCTGGAATACCAATTCCCGGCGGCTTTTTGGAATCAAAAGCTGGGTGATTTGCTCTTTCGTCTGAGTGTCCTGCATCACTCGGTATAATCTATCTTTCATAATAGAAAAATAGGGGAAGGACGGGGTGGCGTTCGGCGGGAGCGTTTGACCATCGATTACTCTCACTTGGTCAAACGCATGCCGCAGAGTCTCGTCTCGCGACTGCTCTAACGGGAAATCCACAAGGGATTCCCCAAGAGAGGGAGGAGGAGCCTGTGGCTCCTCACTCTGACGCGAAGATGACGTGGACGGCTCTGCGACAGCTGCCCCCACCAAAGCGACACCGGGACCTCCCCCTGCTGACCTATGGCAGGACCCACTCTTCACTAGATGACTCATCAACTCCCCGAATCCCGGCCAATCAGTCCCCAAAATTATCGAGTGGGTGAGGCGAGGATTAACCGCCGCCTTTACTATAAATTTTTCCCCTCGGAACAAAATGTGGACCGACACCAACGGGTAACTGTGAACATCCCCGTGCACACACAACACCTTCACTCCCTGTGCTCCCCTCAATGCCTCATCTTGCACCAGGCTTTGGTGGATTGAGGTCTGATTACAACCGGAATCCACCAATGCCTGATATGTATCCCCTTGGATACTCACCGGTATGCAATACGCTCCGGCCCGATCGAGGGCAGCTCCTGGCGCGTCGGGGATCCGAACCACTGCGCCCACTTCCATTGCCGAACACTGCTGTTGGAGGTGGCCCGGCTCCCCGCAGCGCCAGCAAACCGGCCCGGGCTTCCTCTCCGCACCGGCGCCCCGGGGCTCACTCACCTGAGGGGGGGAAGAGACAGACACAGAAGGGAAAAACGGGAGGACACTGCGGGTGCGACGGGCCGGCTGGGGTGGGGCCAGCCCCCGCCTCCGCGGTGGGGGAACGGGGTGAGGATGAGACACAGGAGGAGAGAGGGGGAGAGAGAGAGAGAGGAGAGAAGAGGATGTTCGCTGTCCTGCCGTCGGAACAGCCGCCAAATGGTCCTCCGCCAACTCGATGGCCTGATCCAGCGATGCCGGGCGGTGGCACTGGACCCACTCTGCGGTTCCCTCTGGCAGGCTGCCGATGAACTGCTCCAGCACCACCTGATCGAGGATTCCCTCGGCGTCGCAGTTGTTGGCCCTCAACCACCGCCAGCAGGCGTCCCGGAGCTGCTGGCCAAACGCGAACGGCCGGCCGACTTCCTCCAGCCGCAGAGCGCGGAAGCGCTGTCGTTGTTGTTCGGGGGTGCGCCCCACCCGCTGGAGGACGGCCCGGCGAAGGTCTGCGTAGGCCAGCCGGCGGTCAGCGGGGAGCTGTAGCGCGGCCAGCTGCGCCTCTCCTGTTCGTAGGGGGAGAAGGCGCGCCGCGCGCTGCTCCATCGGCCACCCTGAGGTCTCCGCGACTTGCTCGAAGAGCGTGATGGGGTCGTCCTGTGGGCCCATCTTGGTTAGGATGAGGGGGGACGGGCCCGTGGTGGGAGCGCTGGTGGACCCCGCCGACGCGAGGAGGTGCCGGAACGCCTGGCGATCTTCCTGCTGCGCCAGCACCAGGGCCTCGAACCGGCGCTCTTGCTCCTTCCGGAGGGTGATTAGTGCCTGGTGCTGGCTCTGCTGGGCCGTGGCGAGGGCGTGGACCAGGTCCGCGAAGGTGGAGGACTCCATGGGGCTGTTCTTTTCCTGTGCTCCTTCCCGGGTTTCGGCACCACTGTGGCAGTTCGTAGGAGGAGGAGGAGCACAGAAAGACGGCAGGCCAGAATAAAGTTCCATAATGCTCTTTTATTTGTTCTTTTCAGAGACAAATATATCCAGTCACACAACACACACCAGTTGACTCGTTCCAGAGAGAGCTGCCTTCCTCTGCTCTCTCTCTCTTTATATAGGGCGTGGTCACTGGGAAGACACACAAACACAGGTTAATTGACATCAGGTGTAGTGATTCTGCCACTTACCTTCCCTGACTCCGCCCTCCTGTCACAGACTGATGCTTGGCCACGCCCCCGCTGCCACACAACCCTATTCCAAACCCACTTGTGACAGTGAATTGTTGAAATCTCAGCAACATTGCTGCATCTAATAAACTTGTACCACAACTACCATAAGAGTGACACTGCTGTTCTGACAATGGTCCACGACCAAAATTATATAGTTATCAATTCAGGTTAAGGTTCCCTTAACTATCATTATTTACTGCATTAATTAACATTAACGTTTAAACTTGACACTTTAGCATAATCAATTTAGCATAAATCAACAAAGTTAACATGTTCATTAATTGACACATATTTCAAGGTTAACTAAATGTTAACTAAACACACCTCCATTGACTGTTTATTCAGTCCATGACTAAACAGTCAAAATTAGCAAAAATTAACAATCTGTCTGACTGTGGATTGGTGGAGTCCAAACTCTTTCAAGAAGGTTTTGTAATCTTTTCCAGCCTGATGAGCATCAACAACGCTTTTTCTGAGGTCCTCAGAAATCTCCTTTGTTTGTGCCATGATACACTTCCACAAACATGTGTTGTGAAGATCAGACTTTGATAGATCTCTGTTCTTTAAATAAAACAGGGTGCCCACTCACACCTGATTGCCATCCCATTGATTGAAAACACCTGACTAATTTCACCTTCAAATTAACTGCTAATCCTTGAGGTTAACATTCTTTTGCCACTCACGGATATGTCATATTGGATCATTTTCCTCAATACATAGTATATTTATTTAGACCAAGTATAATATTTTTGTCTCATTTGTTTAACTGGGTTCTCTTTATCTACTTAACAGATTTTGAAACATACTGAAGTCTGGTCTCCAGGTATGCAGTGTCTTGCAAAAGTATTCATCCCCCTTGATGTTTCTCTTGTTTTGTCAGATTACAAGCTGGAATTAAAATGGATTTTTGGGAGGTTATCACCATCTGATTTGCACAACATGCCTACCACTTTAAAGGTGCAAATGTTTTTTTTTTTTTAATTGTGACACAAACAGTAATTAAGATGAAAAAAACAGAAATCTGGAGTGTGTATAGGTATTCACCCCCAAAGTCAATACTATTTAGAGCCACATTTTGCTTCAGTTACAGCTGCAAGTCTCTTGTGGTATGTCTCCATTAGCTTAGCACATCTAGCCACTGGTATTTTTGCCCATTCCTCAAGGCAAAACCGCTCCAGCTCCTTCAAGTTAGATGAGTTGCGTTGGTGTACAGCAATCTTCAAGTTATGCTACAGATTCTCAATTGGATTGAGGTCTGGGCTTTGATTAGGCCATTCCAAGACATTTAAATGTTTCCCTTTAAACCACTCCAGTGTAGCTTGAGCAGTATATTTAGGGTTATTGTCCTGCTGGAATGTGAACCTTCGTCCCAGTCTCAAACCTCTGGCTGACTCAAACAGGTTTTCCTTCAGAATTGCCGTGTATTTAGTGCCCTCCATCTTTCTTTCAATTCTGACCAGCTTTCCTGTCCCTGCAGGTGAAAAACATCCCCACAACATGATGCTGCTATCACCATGCTTCACTGTAGGAATGGTGTTCTCAAGGTGTTGGGTTTGTGCCACATGTGGCATTTCCTGTGATGGCCAAAAAGTTCCATTTTAGTCTCATTTGACCAGAGAATCTTCTTCCATGTGTTTGGGGAGTCTGCCACATGCTGTTGGGCAAACTCCAAACATGCTTTCTTATTTTTTTTCTTTAAGCAATGGCTTTTTTCTGGCCACCACTCTGTGGATACGGCTTAAAGTGGTCCTATGCACAGATACTCCCATCTCTGCTGTGGATCTTTGCAGCTCCTTCAGTGTTATCTTTGGTGTCTTTGTTGCATCTCTGATTAATGCCCTCCTTGCTTGGTCTGTGAGTTTTGGTGGGCAGCCTTCTCTTGTCAGGTTTGTAGTGGTGACATATTCTTTCCATTTTGCTATAATGGATTTAATGGTGCTCCCTGGGATAGTCAAAGTTTGGGATATTTTTTTATCACCTAGCCCTGATCCATACTTCTCCACAACTTTGTCTCTGACATGTCTGAAGTGCTCCTTGGTTTTCATGTTACTTGCTTAGTAGTGCTGCAGAGTCAGGGTCCTTCCAGAACAGGTTGATTTATCCAGACATTGTGTGACAGATCATGTGACATTTTGATTGCATACAGGTGGATCTTAATCAACTAATTATGTGACTTATGAAGTTAATTGGTTGGACCAGCTATTATTTAGGGGTTTTATACAAAAGGGGGTGAACACCTATGCACACTCAAGATTTCTGTTTTTTCATCTTAATTATTGTTTGTGTCACAAAAAAAGAAAAAAAAAACATTTGCACTTTTAATGTGGTAGGCATGTTGTGTAAATCAAATAGTGCTAACCCTCCAAAAATCCATTTTGATTCCAGCTTGTAATGCAACAAAACCGGACAAACACCACAGGGGATGAGTACTTTTGCAAGACACTGTACATATCAAAACCAAAGTTCTGAATTTTGCTTCTCACAACTTAGGGATGGGTTTGTGCAGCTGTTGATTTTGTTTGTTATTTAAAAAGACAGCACTTGATACATGTTACTTATGGTGTATTATAGGGGTTGTAGGGATAAAATGTAAGTTGCTATTTTCTCCTGTAACAAATAACAAAAAAGGGATAGATGAAGGAAAATACCTGTTTTAACTTTTATTAAAATATCTGACTCCAATAAATATCTGACTCCAGTAAGTTTAATTAATTGTCTGACTCCAAAAATATGTCTTCTATTTAGTACTAGAAGTGTATTAACTCAGTGTTCCCATAGCATTTAATTTAGAACAGACTTTCTTGCAGAAGAACTACTGAATAGATCAAGAGGAAAATAACAAGTTGGTTTATTCTACAAAATACAAATACACAACATACAATAAAATAATAATATTTAATAAGTTCAATTTAGGCGGCACGGTGGTGTAGTGGTTAGCGCTGTCGCCTCACAGCAAGAAGGTCCTGGGTTCGAGCCCCGGGGCCGGCGAGGGCCTTTCTGTGTGGAGTTTGCATGTTCTCCCCGTGTTCGCGTGGGTTTCCTCCGGGTGCTCCGGTTTCCCCCACAGTCCAAAGACATGCAGGTTAGGTTGACTGGTGACTCTAAATTGACCGTAGGTGTGAATGTGAGTGTGAATGGTTGTCTGTGTCTATGTGTCAGCCCTGTGATGACCTGGCGACTTGTCCAGGGTCTACCCCGCCTTTCGCCCGTAGTCAGCTGGGATAGGCTCCAGCTTGCCTGCGACCCTGTAGAAGGATAAAGCGGCTAGAGATAATGAGATGAGATGAGATGAAGTTCAATTTATATAGCGCCTTTCTCAAAACCCAAGGTCGCTTTACAATTATAGGGAATAAATAAATAAAAAAAGTCCACAAAATGGAGGCCAGGATGTCATTCCAATGGTGTAGCAGCCACAGTCCCACCAAAAGACGCGCGAAAACAAGTCCCACACTGCCAGCACAGCCACTGCGACGATGCCAGCAACATCACTCGGAACACCACGCCATGGATCCACAAAGCAAGCACAGAAGCACCGCCCTGCAGAGCACTGGTATGTCCCAAACCACCTGCACAGCCGCCGCGATGCCACTGAGCAACATTGCTCAGAACACCACGCCAAGCACTAAAGTACAGAGCACTGGACAACCACGATGTTAAAATGAGCAATGACCTCACTGCAGTCCATAACTAGAAGCACAGGCATCACCCATGGCGAACCAATGCCTGGAGGGAACCGACGCCCAAAACTGGGTCCGGAGCTACACCACAACCGGCAGACAAAAACACTCAAACAAAAACAAACCTCAAACTACACAAACACAAAAAAATAAAAAAGCTCCGGTGAGAAGCGGCGGCCAGAATGCGCTCAACTGGAAGCGGAAAAAAAATTAACATTGCTTACAGAATTGTGTAAGGCATAGGATGGGTGATGGTCAAGGAACGTTTCTCAGCAGCGTGATGGAAAATGCCTCTCAATGCATCATGGTAAAACAAACCTCTCAGAGGCATGATGAAAATACCTCTTCTTACATTGTGTAATGCATACCTTTATATACCTCTGAGACTCTTTAAAATGTATAGTGACCAGGTTACCAAATGGAAGAGATGCAATTCATTTGATTGCTGGGTGGGCTCCGACAGGTATTCCCATCATGAGGTGTCATATGTTAGTATTGCATAGTAAACTTTATTATCCCCATGAGGGGCAATTTGTTGTACAGCCAGCAGAGAATAAAACACAATACAACAAAACATATACAGCATACAATCACAATGAAAACAAGGTGCACAGATATTACAGGGAGACCCATCATGATAGACTGTTGTTTATGAGGCCAGTAGTTACAGTGGCAAACTTTTAAATCTGTTCGTCCTACATTTTGGTACCAAGTACCGATGACCAGAAGGCAGCAGCCTATATTCAGAGAACAGTGGATGACTGGGGTCAGCCAGGATAGCTTCTGCTTTCCTGGTGGCTCTAACTCTGTACAAGACAGAGAGCTCCTCAAAGTTGATCTCGGCAATCTTACCACACATTTTAATAATGCTGTTCAACCTGTTCCTGTCTTTCAATGTGAGGGACCCAAACCAGCAAATAAAAGAAAAGGTTAAAACAGACTCAATAAAACATGTTCATAAAAGAGGTATCCACACTAAAACTTCTCAACTTTCGATAAAAGTACATGCGCTGATGGGCCTTTGCACAAACTGCATCAGTGTTTGCCTCAAAGATCAGGTTACTGTCGATGATAGTTCCCAGGTATTTGTACTGCTTTACAATTTCGACCGCCTGGCCATAAATAAAAATGGGAATTTGATGGAGGCTTCTTCTTAAAATCAATAATCATCTCCTTAGTTTTGAGACATTAATGCTCAAAGATGAGCACTCACACCAATCAATAAAATCACTCACCACTGGACCATGATTGGTGTCTTGATTGCTGAGAAGCAATACAATCACAGAGTCAATTTTAATCACAGAGCAAATTTAATGATGTATCTATCAGAATGCTGACTTTTGCACTTATTTGTATATAAAATAAATAAATAAAAGTGGTGAAAGGACAGCCCTGAGGGGAGCCGGTGGAGGATAAAAGTACGTTGGATAAAACGCCATTAACCTTCACCCTCTGTGGTCGGTCAGTTAAAAAGTCAACTAACCAGCTTACTATACCCTAGTCAAGATTGTGTGTGTTGTTAAGACGATCAGCTAAAATGTGTGGTTGTATACAGTTAAAAGCTGAAGAAAAGTCAATAAAAAGCAAATGAGCTTTTGTACCCCCTCAAGATGGCCCAGTACCAGGTTGAGTAGGGTGTTAACAGCATCATCATCATCCCTCCCTGCTCTGTAGGCAAATTGCAGAGGGTCAAAACTGCTCTGAGTTGTGCCCAAGATCTTCGTCTTTATAATCCGCTCAAGAATCTTCATAACAAGAGAAATGAATTTGTGAAGATTCTCAGTCATCCAGGTCATGGTAAACTGTGGGTGGTAAAAGAGAGCAACTGGACTTGCTTGAAGATTCTTGAAAACATTTCACCTCTCATCCGAAAGGCTTCTTCAGTTCTGTCTGACTGGTAGGGAGCATCAGGTATTTATCCTCTCATGGATGAAAAGCTTATCTAAGGTGTCATTGAGTCATCCTGTTGGTGTGGGTCACTGGGGGCTGGTTGTGAACGGCCTCGAGAGTCGTTAGGATGATCAATGGATTGCCCGTTAGGGTGATCAATGGAATGCTGATTCTCTCTGTCCTCCTGTGAGTCACTGAAAACAGCTGGGTATGGAGCACTTGCATGTGACGTCACAGCCGATCCAGATTGTGACAGACGCCATCGTGTCGGTCAAACGCCATATTCCGCCTTCTACTTCTACTTCTGGTTCTACTTCTGCTTTTACTTCTACCTTTTCTTCTGGAAAACCCTACTATATACAATTCTACTACAACGGCTGCGGCTACAAGCTCTCCCTACCTGTGCACGTTTTTTATGTTTTTTGTGTGTATTTTTGCGTGTTGTTCGTCTGTACCAGACTTCAATATCCACTACAACCGTATGGACTTACTGGACACTGGTTTCCAGCAGAAAATGACGGTTTGTAGCGATTTCCATCGCATGCACAACATTCCGGACGAGAAAAAAAAAAAAAGCATTCCGGGCGAGACCAGCGGGGTCTCCGTGGATTGTTATCGGAAGCAAAGCGAAGGAGGCGGCGCCGGGAGCAGAAGCGAGGCTACAGGCAGAGCCGGCCTGTTGACTAAGCTCAGAAAACAGCCACTCAAACCTCCACTGCCAAGCCTCTACCTCTCCAACGCCAGATCCATGTAAACAAGACGGACGATTTGGAATTACCTTATTCTATTCTATAATCGGCTGGTCAGTGCTATACTCAATACTTAAGTGACTTACCCATCCAGTGAGGATTGTTATTTTCTTGTTTACAAGATGCCACATCTGAGTCGCTGACAAATCTTGAATTTCTGTAAAGAAAACTGTCCAGAGATTTATAAGCACGCAGTGCTTCACCACTGAACAGCGAGGGAAAGTTGATGAGGTAATCATACACGTCCGGGTATTCTGCTGGCAGTTCAAAATCCGGTTATGAAAACTCCATCCGGAAAGCCATAAGGGTCACAAATCTGTAGATCGTTTATTTTAGACATATATCTAGTTATCTGTTCATTAGAAAAATGAGCCGTGTAGTCCGTCAGTTGAAATTGATCCATTTTGTACACGAGTGCAGCAGCATTCAGTGGTGTTTTTGACCGACAAGATGGGGGTTGTGTACTTTCCGGTCACGTGACTGCAAGATCTCTATTGGTGTGCATTCAGTTGTCTGGGAAGTGTGCCAAGGACTGAATTGTAGGTGGCTGATAAATTATGTCTTAGACCCCCACCTCTGTTCAGTGATGGCCGTTCCAGGTTGACAAAAATGGCTTCTTTAACTCTTCGTTCATACCAACGATCCTCTCTGGCTAAAATGCGTACATTGCAATCCTGAAATGAGTGTCCTTTGTTGTTAAGATGAAGGTAGACAGCAGAGTCCTGGCCTGAGGAACTGGCTCTCCTGTGTTGAGCCATGTGCCTGTGAAGCGGTTGTTTTGTCTCCCCAATATACGAGTCCGTGCAGTGAATGGCATACACTACGTTGTCCTGTTTGTGTCTGGGTATTTTGTCCTTAGGGTGGACCAGTTTCTGCTTCAGAGTGTTACTGGGTCTGAAATGTACCGGAATGTTGTGTTTGTAGAAGATCCTCCTGAGTTTCTCAGATAGACCAGAAATGTAGGGAATGACAATGTTCTTGCGTTTGTTCCTGTTATCCTCCTTGTCCATTCTGTTCCTTTTTCTGCTCTTGAGGAAAGACCAGTTGGGATACCCACAGTTCTGAAGTGCTTTCTTGATGTGATTCTGCTCCTTGTCTTTTCCCTCTATCGTTGTAGGGATGTTCTGAGCCCTGTGTTGCAAGGTCCTAATGACCCCCAATTTGTGTTCCAGTGGGTGGTGAGAGTCAAAGAGTAGGTACTGGTCTGTGTGTGTGTGGGTTTCCGGTAGACCTCGATGCTCAGGCTTCTGTCTTGTCTAATGTGTACATCACAATCCAAGAAGGCTAGATTATTCCCACTGATGTCCTCCCGAGTGAGGTTGATGTTAATATCCACTGCACTGATGTGCTTAGAGAAGGCTTCCACCTCATGGGTTTTGATTTTAACCCAGGTGTCATCCACATATCTGAACCAGTGGCTGGGAGCAACTCCTGAAAAAGTGGTCAAAGCTTTACGTTCCACTTCCTCCATGTAAAGATTGGCCACAATAGGGGATACCGGTGAGCCCATGGCGCATCCATGCTTCTGTCTGTAGAAACTTTCATTAAACTGGAAATAAGTGGTAGTCAGGCAGAGGTCAAGCAGGGTGCAAATCTGGTCCGTGGTGAGGTTCGTTCTATCCAATAAGGTGCTGTCTCGAAGGAGTCGTTTTCTAACAGATTCAACTGCTTCTGTGGTGGGAATGCATGTGAACAGAGAAGTGACGTCGTAGGAAGCCATGGTTTCATCTGAGTCTAGTTTGAGGTCTGCAACTTTAGTAGCAAAATCTTGGGAGTTTTTGACGTGATGTGGCGTATTCCCAACAAGAGGAGCCAGGGTGGTGGCTAGGTGTTTGGCAGTGTTGTAAGTAACAGAGTTTATACTGCTGATGATAGGTCTGAGTGGAGCTCCTTCCTTGTGAATCTTGGGGAGTCCATATATGAGAGGAACAGCTTCCCCAGGGTACAATCTGTCGTACAGAGATCGGTTGATGGCTTGGTCCTTTTCTAGTTGTTGCAGGCAGCTAACAACTTTCTTTTTGTAACAACTTGCGGGGTCCCGCCTCAATGAGAAATGAGCACAACAGGCCAAAAGTCGTTTTGGGATTTCAGTGTTTTAATCTTGGGCACCGGTACAATCATGGAGTCTTTCCAAAGACAAGGGACCTTGCAGAGCTGGAGAGATTTTCTGAAGATAAAAGTGAAGATGCCAACCAACTGCTCTGCACAGTTCTTCAGAAGTCTGCCCCCACTGTTGTCTGGTCCAGGACTTTTCCTCTCCTTCACACCTTTAAAAAATTTACAAACAATATCACAATTGATAACTACCGGTATGTCCATCTGTGCCGGGGGAGCATCTCTGTATACCGACAGCTCCTTACTAAAATCACAAGAGTTAAAACGATTGTAAAAACTGTTTAGATCATCAGCAAGCTCAGAATCTGACATACCAGCAAGGGGAATAGGGCTCTTACTAGACTGCATGCCCATAATGGATTTAACACCCTCCCATGCAGGCCGAGAGTTACCAGAAATTAACAGGGTTTATACCTTGTTTTTATATATAATTTTTGCAAGTTTAAGTTCATGCTTAACTTGTTTTTGTAACTCCCTGCTGCGGGTGATGTCCCCCTTATTAAAACTGATGTTCCTCTGATTGATGATGTTTTTAACAGATTTAGACACCCTTGGCTTGTTTTTGGGAAAGATGGAAATTAATTTCCTTGGAATTATCAGGTCCTTGCAGAAATTAATATATGAGGTGACAATCTCAGTCAGTTCATCCAGATCTGAACATGCATCCATAAATAAATCCCAGTCTGTGCAGAAGAAACAGTCCTGGAGGCGCTGAATAGATTCCGCTGACCAGACCGGAACCAAATGCCGCTCGGGTTTTGTTTCCTTCAGGACAGGTTTGTACATCGGACACAAATAAACCACACTATGGTCAGACGTGCCCAGAGGCGCTTTCTGGAAGGATTTATAAGCACCTTTTATGGAGCTGTAAAAAAGAGCCAGACACCTCATATTCCTCATAGGGCAAGTGACATATTGTTGAAAGTTTGTAAGTGACTTCCCAAGTTTACAATGATTAAAATCCCCCATAACAAAACTGGGAGCGTCCGTTGCGATGCTCTGAAGCCTGTGGACTGTATCCACAATGACCCGTGTATCATTAACAGCATTTGCCTTCGGGTGAATATACACCAGAGTTATAAATATTTGTGGAAACTCCCTCGGGAGGTAAAACGGATGCAAAGAAACAGAAAGAAGTTATATATCAGGGGTGCACAATGTGTCCCTGACTACAGAAGTGTTGCACCATTTTTTATTAATATATAAACAGAGTCCACCTCCCAGTGATTTCCCTGTCACTGAAGGGTCTCTGTCAAGACGCAACGGTTCCCCGAAGCCATCTATTGCCAGATCGGATTGCAGATCCTGCTGCTTGAGCCATGTCTCGGTCAGGGCAACGAGACAAGCACTTTTATATCCTGAGAGGAACTTGACATTTGCTTGCAAGTCGTCTATCTTGTTTCGATGAGACTGCATTAGCAAGGATAATCGAGGGAAGGGGGGATCCTCCAGTGGCCGTCTTTTAAGCCGCTGCCAAACTCCTCCACGTCTGCCCCTCTTCCTCCCTCCGTATGTGGGCTTGAAAGCCGGGCTCCTGCTCCCCAGAGAGTAATCATGGTGATGGATGATCTCCGCAGGGAAGGATGTGGTGTCCACAGCATCCGCACCAGCATCTTGGAGTAACAGGAGAAACTCCCATCCATACTGGCATGACTCAGGGAACACACCATGTCCACTCAAAAGATGACTCAAAGGGCCAAAACAAAGTGTCAAGGAGAAGATGAAAGCTATCAGCCTTTGGTAAGTCAATTTTATGAGATCAGATCCATGAAAACATTGTAACATAAGTTAAAACAACAATAGATGACAATAAAAACAAATAAAACACCACCACACACACATGCTCTCTGCTGCTGCATGTTGCCTCAACCAGTGCCAGTTTCTGGAGACTGAGGCCCTGTCCACACGGCAACGGATTCAGGTGACTCCGATACAATTGCTTATCGTTTAGGCCTGGCGTCCACACGGCACCGGTGTTTTGGGTGCCCAAAACGCAATCTTTTTGAGAACGGGTTCCAGAGTGGAAAGATCTGGCAACATTGCCGTTGTGAAGTCGTCTGTATGAGTAGAACGGATTTGTTTACGATGACGTCACAACCACATGACTGTCAGTGCTTCACGCCGGGTAGAAGTGTAACGAACTCGATGCGAGTTGTCAACAAATCCTATAACTTGGTTCATGAAACGCGCTTACAAAATATTTTCACTGTGAATATTTATTGTGTAATGGTGCAAAGTGAGAGAGAGAGAGAGAGAGAGAGAGAGAGACTCTGCCCTTAGGGCAGAGTCAATCCCGCCAGCAAAAATAGGGAAAAAAAAGGAGCGATCTCACCTCTTCAGATGTTGGTTTAAATCCTACAATACATTCCTCAAAAAGGGCGTAGAAGAGCAAATTAATCCATCAACGTGTAGCATTCAATTTATTCCAAACCATTAAAGACGCCGCCTTCCGCGTAGAATCATACGTCATCCTCGCCGTCATATTGGATAGGTCAAAGCGGAGAATAAAGATTCATGTGCTGCGTTTAACTGTACCAACAGGTTTACCGTCCAAACGAGATCACATGGGATTACCTTTCACAGGTGAGAAACAACAAGTTAATCCATCAACGTGTAGCATTCAATTTATTCCGGACCATTAAAGACGCCGCCTTCCGCGTAGAATCATACGTCATCCTCGCCGCCATATTGGATAGGTCAAAGCGGAGAATAAAGATTAGCTGCGTTTAACTGTACCGACAGGTTTGCCGTCCAAACGAGATCACATGGGATTACCTTTCACAGGTGAGACTAGAAAAATACTTTTCATTGTATTTGGTCATTATAATGTAATTTTACGAACAGATTTTCCTGACTTTGTGGCTAATATGAAGTCTCGCGCATAATAGTTTATGCGCATGCGTCCTTACTTCTTCTATTGTTCTGGTGTCTCCGAAGGGACCGTCTTACAGCACCCCTAGAGGTGTGGCATGTGTATTGCATCGTTTTCAGCAAGCGTTGCGTTGCCATATGGACCTGATATTTTACTGATCGTTGCCCATTTGGACGCGATATATTTTTAAATAACATCTCGTTGCCGTTGTCGTGTGGATGTAGCTACACGACATCCACACGACAACGGCAACGAGATGTTATTTAAAAATATATCGCGTCCAAATGGGCAACGATCAGTAAAATATCAGGTCCATATGGCAACGCAACGCTTGCTGAAAACGATGCAATACACATGCCACACCTCTAGGGGCGCTGTAAGACGGTCCCTTCGGAGACACCAGAACAATAGAAGAAGTAAGGACGCATGCGCATAAACTATTATGCGCGAGACTTCATATTAGCCACAAAGTCAGGAAAATCTGTTTGTAAAATTACATTATAATGACCAAATACAATGAAAAGTATTTTTCCAGTCTCACCTGTGAAAGGTAATCCCATGTGATCTCGTTTGGACGGCAAACCTGTCAGTACAGTTAAACGCAGCTAATCTTTATTCTCCGCTTTGACCTATCCAATATGGCGGCGAGGATGACGTATGATTCTACACGGAAGGCGGCGTCTTTAATGGTCCGGAATAAATTGAATGCTACACGTTGATGGATTAACTTGTTGTTTCTCACCTGTGAAAGGTAATCCCATGTGATCTCGTTTGGACGGTAAACCTGTTGGTACAGTTAAACGCAGCTAATCTTTATTCTCCGCTTTGACCTATCCAATATGGCGGCGAGGTTGACGTATGATTCTACGCGGAAGGCGGCGTCTTTAATGGTCCGGAATAAATTGAATGCTACACGTTGATGGATTAACTTGTTGTTTCTCACCTGTGAAAGGTAATCCCATGTGATCTCGTTTGGACGGTAAACCTGTTGGTACAGTTAAATGCAGCACATGAATCTTTATTCTCCGCTTTGACCTATCCAATATGGCGGCGAGGATGATGTATGATTCTACGCGGAAGGCGGCGTCTTTAATGGTCCGGAATAAATTGAATGCTACACGTTGATGGATTAATTTGCTCTTCTACGCCCTTTTTGAGGAATGTATTGTAGGATTTAAACCAACACCTGAAGAGGTGAGATCGCTCCTTTTTTTTCCCTATTTTTGCTGGCGGGATTGACTCTGCCCTAAGGGCAGAGTCTCTCTCTCTCTCTCTCTCTCACTTTGCACCATTACACAATAAATATTCACAGTGAAAATATTTTGTAAGCGCGTTTCATGAACCAAGTTATAGGATTTGTTGACAACTCGCATCGAGTTCGTTACACTTCTACCCGGCGTGAAGCACTGACAGTCATGTGGTTGTGACGTCATCGTAAACAAATCCGTTCTACTCATCCAGACGACTTCACAACGGCAATGTTGCCAGATCTTTCCACTCTGGAACCCGTTCTCAAAAAGATTGCGTTTTGGGCACCCAAAACGCTGGTGCCGTGTGGACGCCAGGCCTAAACGATAAGCAATTGTATCGGAGTCACCTGAATCCGTTGCCGTGTGGACAGGGCCTGAGTTTTGTATAACAATGGGAAGAAGTCTCTGGCATAGACTCGTTGGCCCCAGTATGTAAATTTGGGGGGAAATTCCTCACGCAGTGCAAAATATAAAACTGTATGCCATGAATGTTATTTCCTAAACTTATATGATAATTATGTCACTACATTGTTCACCATGAAACATGGATTAGAATGATACCAAACATGCCCTGAGAAATATTTTAGTTAAGCATAGTTTAGTTAACCTTAAAGAAATTGTTGCAAAAATATCTAAATCTCCTACAGGGTATAAGGCAATGGTGTTATCTATATTTGTATATGTATCTGTTTAGTGCTTTAAAAAAATCATATCTGTTTTTGCATTTGGAGTGTTACCAGAATTGACATGGTGCATTTTATATTTATTTATTTATTTATTTATTTTCATGATAACCCTACTATTATGCCCTAGAAATAATGGAAAACACTGAAAAATATGTCTGCTAGAAAAAAAAAATTGACAAATTATAACAACAAATCGTATATATCTTATAACTTTCTTCCACTCCTGAATCACATGACCTATGGACCTTTCCCAGAAAGCCTGCTATCGTTGTCAGTAAACCCGCTGAGAAAGAACGAACTACAAACATGGACACACTGGACTACAGCTCCTAAAACACACAGCGCCCTCTGCTGGCTCTCATTTCCTTAATCACCTGTTCCTCTATTTAAGCTCCCCTAACAAACACACCATTGCGAAGTATTGTCCTGCTAGTTCAGTTCATACCAAACCTTGTATCTTTTCTGACTGCCTCTTGTATTTTTGACCCTTTGCTATTTCCTCCACTTTTTCGCTCTTTGTCTTCCCTACGTCACGTTCGCCGATTGTCCGACCCTCGCTAGTTTACCGACACTGATTCCAGTCCCGCAGCTTGGCTTTGTTGACATTCAGCAATCTCTTCTCCTCTGCGCATACATCTGTAAGTGCCTGCATTCTAACAGCTGTCTTTCTAATGTGGCTGAGTAAACAAGCTAACTGGTCCAAACCAACATATTTTTCTCAAATCAATAAACTGTTTGTTACACTATGGTTGACAGTATTAGCCATCTAATGTTTTGTCAGTTTAGTTTTTGTGTTTGTTATATTCTAGACAAACAGAAATGTTCACTGGACACACGAACAGACTCTATTAAAAAACTTTCAAAGCTACTGCGAGTCAGTTGCAATCCTTTATGCAGCATTTCATTATAATAGCCGTATGATGATCTGAGAACATTTTCTTTTTAAAAATGATAGAGAATGATTATCAATGAAGAAAACTGTACACAATAATCTCCCAAGGTTTATAATATTTTTAATTAAATTATTTTTTGAGGGTCAACAGTGATATACTGTCCTGTGCATAGCTTTCAGTCTATGAAAGCTGTATGGAATAAAGCTCTTTTTTTTGTGTGCTAATTAGACTGGGAGACCTGGCAACCATCCCCATAATCTTCATATCAACTTTTGTTTTGTTATTCTATTATTCCATGCACTTATTTCTGTACAGCCATTTTAATGCAGCCTGACATACAATGTATGCATATATAGATGAACTAAATAAAACAATCCAAAGTGGGACATTATCATATACACTGCTTGATTTATTTAAAAAAAAAGTTTGTGTGGATTTAAATAAGCAAATACTTAAGAGCCTTTGATTGGATAATTACTGCAGTGATCAGTATGATTCAGCTGGCAACAATTATTTTAATGCTAGTAAAAGAATTTTAGAGTAACCCTAACTGATGTAGTGAGTAGCTTCTCATTTCTAAAACAACCATGTTGAAAGATATATCCTGTGGTCATGGAAAAGATGTTACTGTGTGTCAGAAGGGTCAAATTATTGCCTGCATCAAGCAAAGAAAACAACTAAAGAGATTGGGTTAAGAATTGTCCAACACATTATTAAGACCTGTAAGGATAGTGGTGAACTGTCAACTTTGCAGAAGAAATGTGCTCAGAAAAAAATCTTGACTGACCGTGATTGGAGATCACTTAAACTTGAAGTCAAATTGTTTATTATCTCTCTCTCTCTCTAGATATATAGATATATCTCAGCAGTAGAACTCACTGCTATGTTTAATAGTGAAGGTAATAGTATTTCCACATGCACAAAGCAATGAGAACTCCCAGGATTAGGACTTATTTCTGTACATAGCTGTGTGGCCATAAGAAAACCACTTGTTAGTGAGACTAAACAGGAGAAAAATCTTCAGTTTGTTTGGGAATATAAAGATTGGACTCTGGAGCAATGGAAAAAGGTAATATGGTCTGATGAGAGCAGATTTACCCTATTTCAGAGTGATTGGTGTGTCAGGGTAAGATGGGAAGCACAGTAAGTGATGCACCCATCGTGCATAGTGGCCACTGTACAAGCCTCTAGAGATAGTGTTATGATCTGGAGTTGCTAAAATTGGTCAAGTCCAGAGTCGTCAACATTATGTGACAAAATTAAGTCAGCTGACTCCCTGAATCTACAAAATGACCAGGATTTCCCATTGATGGATTCCCTGATGGCACAGACATATTCCAGAATGACAATGCCAGGATTCAAGACTTTACAAAGTGGTTCGATGCCCCCTTCGTCTATACAAGACCTCTGCAAAAAATTTATGCAACTTTGGGTGGAAATAAATGTTGTAAATTTGGGCATAACAAATGTGATGTTGTACAAGGTTGTTGAAACAATGCCATGGTGAATACATGCTGTAATCAAAACTGAAGGCAGTCCAACGAAATATTTGTGCGTGCCCAGGCAGTGTAATAGCATACATTATCACTCACGTACCTGTACACAGTTGTTAATTCAGCTAGACACACAGAGAGTAGAGTTTATTAGAGTCAGGTCACTTCCATTTGAGAACATGCAACTGTGTGCAGTAACGCATGGCCAGTCAGTAAAGCAAAATGAGGAACACAGACCTCCACACTGCATTGGCACAATACAGCTGCTGTCCACAGAGGAAATAACACAGCTATAAAACACTGCAGGTCTTTTCCCAGCACTCGTTTCTACATTTTCCCCCTTGCCCTCTCTTCTCTTTTTCTTTTCTCACTTTTTTCCCTTTGCAATTTTTAGAGAAGAGCTCATCCTCCAATAAGAATCCCTCTAAGGCGCCATTTGTGTCTTTGCCTGAGAGAGCCCTTGAAGACAAAATTGTCAATACTCACTATGGAGTGGTCATCCATGACAGAGGTAACCTGTTAAGAGAATAAATCACAAATGATTAGTTTGACCGATTGAAATTAAATGATTCAAATGCTGTGCAACTGATTGTAACTGAATGTGCATGTTCTAAATAGTTATAAGAAATATGTAAGCATGTGTGTGGATTTGTGTGTCTGTGTGAGTAAGACTGAGTTTCTTTGATTGGACATAAATTTATGCTTTACGCAGTATATCCTAAGTCTTTTTTTTTTTTTTTTACTAACCCTCTCTCTCTTCTTTGATTTTCTCTCGCTTTCTCTATTTGCCTTTATCTGTCTATGGCCCAGAGCCCATTCAGTAAGTACATGCTCCACTCTGGGATGTGGTTTGTTTATTTTGTGTGTGTTTCTGTTTATTTTTTTATTTAGCTGCTCTTTTTTTTCTCTGTGTGTATTTGATCTTTTTCACAAGATGGATGGTCAGCTGTTTCCACATGGCCATTTTGCATGTTCAGTTTAGAAACTAGAATAATCTTGTTTATGGTTTCAGATTTACTTGGTTTGTTTTATCTTGCAGTTCCTGAGGCCCCAGATCGGCCAACCATCTCTATAGCATCAGAGAATTCAGTTTATGTCACATGGATCCCACGGGCCAATGGTGGTTCTCCAATCACAGCTTTCCGTGTTGAGTACAGGAAGGGCCGTAATGCGGATTGGGTCGTAGCTGATGATAACATCTCACCTCTGAAACTGTCTGTGGAAGTGCGCAACTTAGAAGCAGGTAGATTTGCACACAACCTACTTGCATTACGTTAAACACTGGCATGTCTGCATCTAATGCTAACCCAGAAATATTAACCAAGCAAACCTAAAGATATCCTTAACCTCAGTAAGAAAATATTGCTTTAGTTTTAGCAAGATTTCATTAACCAAAATGTGCCCACAGCTTCAGAATATATTCCACAGACACTAACTGCCACATAAAATATTTCATGTAAGGGTGTATTATCACAGAGGATGAAAAAGGATATTGGATCGACTCCAAATTTGAAGTACAGCAATCAATTTGACAAGAAAAAAAATGTTGCTGTAGTTTTCTTCTTTTCAAGCATAGTCTTGACAAGAAGAAACACAAACCACAGCTGCAAGCTTATAGATGTCATACATTTTTCCAGGCTATTCTAACAGTGAAACTGTGTGTATTTCTTTAATCCTTTGGGTATGCAACACATACCAGGAAGCCTCAAACCTTTGTAGCTAGAGACCCCTTTAAGTGCAAAATAAATTCTATAAATGTCATCAGATTTTCTTTATGAATATTATTTAAATGTGTAGTACAGTATTTTGTCTGTTTATTAAAGCCAAATAACTTTTATTCCACTTTCTTTCAACAGAACACATTGGGTCTAAGTTGATGTTATTTTTCAGCCTACTAGTTTTTGAATTTTTGATCTTTGGATTAAACCCAATTTCTTCAAGGGACCAGTCAAACAGGCTAATAACTGTCCAAACTCGAGAATTAATATAATATTTTTGTTAGTGGTAGGTTGTGATTTCCACTGCTGGAACAAAATTAAAGTCATGTAGTAGCTGCTGGCTGTGCTTCATGGGCACCTGCAGGTCTCTGGAACCCACTCTGAGAACCACTAACATATACCACATAATTCCTAGACACACTTGATGAATAGCACGTAATCAGATGTAGATTTGAGAAGTGTTTTCACTGTTCCATTCCCAGGTTCCGCATACCGTTTCCGTGTCATTGCCATGAACAACTATGGTGAGAGCCCCCATAGCGCCACCTCCAGGCCATACCATATAGCAGTGACAAGTTCACCTGCATCCAACCGACCTGTTGCTGGCCCTCACATCTCTTCTACTGATGCTATTAGTGACACACAGATCATGGTGCGATGGACTGTAAGTACTGCAGTTGCATGGAGGCAAGAATTATAGCATTAGATTAGATAAAACTTTATTGATCCCTTTGGGAGGGTTTCCTCAGGGAAATTAAGATTCCAGCAGCATCATTACAGATAAACAGAGAAAAGAAATGGAGAAAAACTTCTAGATAAATTAAAATAAATTAAGTATTTACATATACAAATATAAAAGAATAAGATATGGGGAAGAGAGGAAGGGGGAGGGGGAAAAGGGGGGAGAAGTGGGGTTAGGGTAAGCGTGTGTGTGGGGGGGGGGGAAGCAGGAAAGATATTGCACATTATATTGCACATTGTCTGGTATTGCTTATTGTTAGGCTAGGCTAGGCTACTGCTCCTTCCCGTCCTCTGTCCTCCTGTTACCCCTCCTCCCCCCCCACAGAGGAGTTGTACAGTCTGTTGGCGTGAGGGACAAAGGAGTTTTTGAGTCTGTTCGTCCTGCACTTGGGAAGGAGCATTCTGTCACTGAACAGGCTCCTCTGGTTGCTGATGACGGTGTGCAGAGGGTGACTGGCGTCGTCCATGATGTTCAGTAGTTTGTCCATAGACCTCTTCTCTGCCACCATCACCAGAGAGTCCAGCTTCATGCCGACCACAGAGCTGGCCCGCCTGATCAGTTTGTCCAGCCTGGATGTGTCCTTCTTGGATGTGCTGCCCCCCCCAGCACACCACGGTGTAAAACAGGACACTGGCGACCACAGACTGATAGAACATCCACAGGAGTTTCCTGCAGATGTTAAAGGACCGCAGCCTCCTAAGGAAGTATAGCCTGCTCTGTCCCTTCCTGTATAAGTGATTGGTGTTGCAAGTCCAGTCCAGCTTGCTGTTTAGCCACAACCCGAGGTACATACTTGTAGGAATCCACAGCCTCCACCTCGACTCCCTCGATCAGAACTGGTCGTGACCTTGGTCTGGACTTCCCAAAGTCAACGACCAGCTCCTTGGTCTTCGAGGTGTTGAGTTGCAGATGGTTCCTGTTACACCACACAGCAAAGTCCCTCACCAGGCTCCTATACTCCTTCTCTCTGTCGTCACTGATACACCCAACAATGGCTGTGTCATCGGCAAACTTCTGAATGTGACACAGTTCCAAGTTGTAGCAGAAGTCCGCAGTGTACAGGGTGAAGAGAAGAGGGGCCAGCACCATGCCCTGGGGTGCTCCAGTGCTGCTAATTACAGTGTCAGACGTGATGTCCTTCAGCCTGACGTACTGCGGCCTGTCAGTGAGGTAGCTGGAGATCCAGGTGACCAGGCAGGGGTCCACTTGCATCCTGTTCAGTTTGTCCTGAAGCAGTAGGGGCTGGATGCTGTTGAAGGCACTCAAGAAGTCCAAGAAGAGGATCTTCACTGTGCCACTTCCCTTATCTAGATGCGAGTGGGCTTGGTGTAGCAGGTAGAGGATGGCGTCTTCCACACCAACACCTGCCCGGTACGCAAACTGCAGACAGTCCTGGGCATGTTGTACCTGGGGTCTGAGGAGGCTGAGGAAGAGCCGCTCCAACATCTTCATCAGATGTGACGTGAGCGCCACCGGTCGGAAGTCGTTCAGCTCGCTGGGCTGACTCTTTTTGGGAACTGGAACGATACATGATGTCTTCCAGAGGGTTGGCACTCTCCCCAGCTGCAGGCTGAGGTTGAAGATGCATTGGAGTGGTTCACCTAGTTCAGCAGTGCAGGTTTTCAGTCGTCGTGGACACACTGTTAGGACTGGGACTGTTTTGGCCTCTAGAGGCCGCTGTTATGTTTATCTTGTCATGTTTGTTTTGGCATCTAGAGGCCGCCACTGTGTTTTGTGTTTGTCTTGATTGCCTGTTTCCTGCCCCGCCCTGTTCCTTAATTAGTTTGTGTATAAATACCCCTCTGTTTGTTCCCTTGTCACGAAGACTTTATGCTATGCTGTCTAGTGCTAGTTTTCTCTGTCCCGCGTATCTTGCCTGTGCCCTTGTGTTTTTGATATTTTTGCTTTCTTTGGACTTTGTACCTTTTTGATCTTCTGAGCGTTCAGCATTTTGCCTTTCCTTTTGTTTTTGGACATTTTACCTTTGGATATTTTTATTTTGGTTTATCTTCTGAGCTTTTGGATTTTCTTTTTGTTTTTTCCATTGGATTGTAAATAGTGTAAATAAACTTTTTTTTTTGATACTCTACTTTCACCTCATGCCTCTGCACTTGAGTCATCCCCCTGGTGGCCTAGTGGGGGTTTACTGGATTATCACACCAACGACCCGGGTTCGAATCCCAGCAAAGCCCTAACAGAAAGACTCCGTCATGACCGACTCAGCAGAGGCGTCTTCAATGGTCTACCCGGCTAACCTTCAAGGAATTATGGCTTCTTTAACACACTTTGGAGCTACCATGGACACTCATGGACTAACACTTACGAGCCAACGTGAGGCCCTTGCTCACCACGAGGTACTGCTTCCGCAAATTGGGAAAACCCTGGCACAGCTGCCCGCATCTCCTCATCCTGATCCGGCTCCTGCTCCACCATCTGCTCCTGCTCCAGTGCCTCCCGCCACGCTGTCTCCTTCACCTTGCGAACCCAGCCTTCCTGCACCACAGAGGTATGACGGCAAGCATGGTGAGTGCCGGGAGTTCCTTATCCAGTGCCTTTGAGCTTCAGCTTACCACCTACACTACGGATCGCCACAAGATTGCCTTTGTGATAACCTTGTTAGCTGGTAAGGCTTGGGCAATGGCCATTTGGCAGAGACAGGGACCCGAGTGCTCTGATTTCAAGTTGTTTATGGAGGAGATGCTTCGTGTCTTCGATCAGGCAGACACCAGTAAAGACGCAGCCAGGAAGCTCATGTCCATCTGGCAAGAAGGAAGCGTCGCAGACTACACCATCGCGTTCCAGACGCTCGCAGCAGTCAGCGGATGGAACAAAGCAGCCCTTGTTTCAGCCTTTCACCATGGTTTGTCTGACCCCATCAAAGACGGCCTGGCCTCTATCGGATGCCCAAGTGACCTCGAAACTCTGATCTCACATTCTACTCATCTTAACAACAGGATTAGAGAGCGCCGCCGAGTCCTGAGCTTCCCCGGCCTCACTGCCTCGACCTGGAGCCCGTCTACCTCCTCCAGTGACTGTCCAGAGCCCATGCAAGTTGGCCGTACTCGTCTCTCCGCAGCTGAGAGGGAGCGCAGAAGGAGGGACAAGTGCTGCATCTACTGTGGCAAGCCTGGCCATTTCCGAGCATCATGTCCCGAGCTCTCGGGAAAAGGACCGCCCCATCCAGCCGAGGGAGGGTTGTGACAGGGCCTACGCTCTCTCCTGAACTCCCTGGCCAAGAAGTCTACATCCCGGTCTCCATCTCTTGGGATGAGTCCGTCCACTCTTGTCAAGCCTTGTTAGACTCTGGGGCAGCTGGAAACTTTATGGATGTTCACTTCGCCCAAAGTATCAATGTCCCGACTGCTCCTCTTGAAGTCCCACTGTCTGTGTCTGCCCTGGATGGCCAAGCCTTAGGTGACGGAAGAGTCACCCAAGTAACTTCTCCAGTCTTCCTCCAGTCTCAAGGTCACAAGGAAGAAATATCCCTGCACCTGATTCCTTCACCAGAGTTCCCAGTTATTCTAGGTCTTCCTTGGCTCACCCGCCACAACCCTCGTATAGACTGGGTCACTAGCCAGGTTGTGGAGTGGGGTCCTGCTTGCTATGCCTCTTGTCTGCTCTCTAGCTCTCCTGTGTCTCCTGCCGAGCCTCCTGATCTCACCGAGTTATCTCAAGTTCCCACAGAGTACTGGGATCTCAAGGAAGTTTTCAGCAAGAGCAGGGCCGCCGTTCTTCCTCCGCACCATGCCTACGACTGTGCCATCGACTTGCTCCCTGGGACTACCCCTCCTCGTGGCAGACTGTTTTCCCTCTCTCAGCCAGAACGCAAGGCCATGGAGGAGTACATCAAGGACGCCTTGGCCTCTGGGTTCATTCGACCCTCCACCTCACCCGCTGGTGCCGGCTTCTTCTTTGTCGGCAAGAAGGATGGGGGGCTCCGGCCATGTATTGATTACAGGGGTCTGAACGAGATCACTGTACGCAACTGCTATCCCCTTCCGCTGATGTCCACAGCGTTCGATCTGCTCCAAGGTGCCACTGTCTTCACCAAATTGGACTTACGGAACGCATACCACCTCATCCGTATCCGACAGGGAGACGAGTGGAAGACTGCCTTTAACACCCCGTCTGGGCACTATGAGTACCAGGTGATGCCCTTCGGACTCACCAACACACCAGCTGTTTTTCAGGCCCTAATCAACGATGTCTTGAGGGACATGATTAACCAGTACGTTTTTGTCTACCTCGACGACATCCTAATCTTTTCCAAGACCATGCAGGAGCACCGCCACCATGTCCGCCAGGTTCTCCAGAGGCTGCTACAGAACAATCTGTTCGCCAAGGCCCAGAAATGTGAATTTCATGTTCCCGAGATCTCCTTTCTGGGTTTTATTGTACGGACAGGCCAACTCCAGATGGATCCAGCCAAGACCCTGGCCGTCCGGGACTGGCCCACCCCCAAGTCCGTCAAGGAGGTTCAGCGGTTCTTAGAATTTGCGAACTTCTACCGCAAGTTTATCAGGAACTTTAGTTCTGTAGCAGCGCCCATATCGGATCTCACCAAAGGGACAGGTGGATCGTATGTCTGGTCTCCTCAGGCAGAAAAGGCGTTCAAAGACCTCAAGCACCGCTTCTGCATGGCACCCATTCTGGTCCTCCCGGACCCTTCACAACCCTTCATTGTCAAGGTAGACGCCTCGGACAGCGGCGTCGGCGCGGTCCTCTCTCAATGCTCGGAAGGAAGGTTGCACCCCTGTGCATACTTCTCCCACCACCTGAGTTCTGCGGAGTCCCGGTATGACGTGGGGGATCAAGAACTGCTAGCAGTTAAACTGGCCCTTGAGGAGTGGAGGCACTGGCTGGAGGGAGCACAACATCCCTTTTTGGTCCGGACGGACCACAAGAACCTGGAGTACCTCCAGCAAGCAAAGAGACTCAATCCACGACAGGCTAGGTGGGCCTTGTTTTTCAGTCAGTTAAACTTTACCCTGTCATACCGCCCCGGCTCCAAAAACACCAAACCTGACGCGCTTTCCAGGCTGTTTGCTCCCACCAACAGGGAGAGCGAAGTTGGGCCTATTATCCCTGTGTCCCGGATTGTGGCCCCTGTCCGCTGGGGTATTGAGGAGGCCATCCGACGAGCCCAACACCAGGACCCCAGTCCTGGTACAGGGCCACCGGGCCTCTTGTATGTCCCACATCAAGCCCGGGCCAAGGTTCTCCAGTGGGGTCACTCGTCCCCTCTCACCGCCCACCCGGGAGCTCGAAGGATCCTGGACTTTTGAGAAGACGCTTCTGGTGGCCAAGCATGGAGAAGGAAGTAAGGTCATTCGTCCTTTCCTGCGAGGTGTGCACCAGAAGCAAGAACCCACGACAGCATCCCCAGGGCCTCCTGCATCCTCTGACCATTCCCCGGCATCCCTGGTCCCACATGGCAGTCGACTTCATCACGGGTCTCCCTGAGTCACAAGGTAACACTGTCATTTTGGTCATAGTTGACAGATTTTCCAAGGCCTGCGGCTTTATACCACTGTGCAAGCTCCCTTCTGCCCTTGAAACAGCTCAACTAATGTTCAATCACGTCTTCCGAGTCTTTGGTCTCCCACAGGATATCGTCTCAGACCGGGGGCCCCAGTTCTCCTCCCGAGTGTGGCACGGGTTTTGCAAGCTCATCGGAGCCACTGCCAGCCTCTCCTCTGGGTTCCACCCACAGTCCAATGGCCAGACGGAGAGGCTCAACCAGGACCTGGAAACCACCCTGCGAGGCCTGGCCATGGATAACCCGACATCGTGGAGCACCTGGCTGCCATGGGCAGAGTACGCCCACAACACCCTGCAGTCGTCGACCACCAAGCTGTCGCCATTCCAGTGCCAATTCGGGTTCCAGCCACCTCTGTTCCCGGACCAGGAGGAGGACGCGGGGGTGCCCTCAGTCAACCAATATGTGAGACGGTGTCGCAAGACCTGGAGCAAGGTCAGGAGGACCCTCATCCAGACCTCCAGAACCAACCAGACTCAGGCCAACCGCCATAGAAGACCTGCCCACGCTTTCCGCCCTGGGGAGCGGGTTTGGCTGTCCACCAAGGACCTTCCGCTGCGGGTGGAGAACCGCAAGCTTGCTCCTCGCTTCATTGGCCCCTTCAAGGTGGTGCGCAGGGTGAACCCTGTCGCCTACCGGCTCCAGTTGCCCCAGACTCTGAGGATCAACCCCACATTCCATGTTTCCCTGTTGCGGCCCGTACTGACGTCCATGTATGCCCCTGCCCCTAGGAATCCCCCACCCCCCACACATCTTCCAGGGTCAGACTGTGTTCACTGTGCATCGCCTGCTTGACTCCCGCAGGGTCCGCGGCGGGCTTCAATATCTGGTAGACTGGGAGGGCTATGGCCCTGAGGAACGCTGTTGGGTCCCCGCCCAGGACATTTTAGATAAAGGACTTTGTCGGGACTTCCATTCGGCCCATCCGGATCGCCCTGGGAAAGTCAGGAGACGCTCCTAGAGGGGGGGATCCTGTTAGGACTGGGACTGTTTTGGCCTCTAGAGGCCGCTATTATGCTTGTCATGTTTGTTTTGGCCTCTAGAGGCCGCCACTGTGTTTTGTGTTTGTCTTGATTGCCTGTTTCCTGCCCCGCCCTGTTCCTTAATTAGTTTGTGTATAAATACCCCTCTGTTTGTTCCCTTGTCACGGAGTCTTTATGCTATGCTGTCTAGTGCTAGTTTCCTCTGTCCCACGTATCTTGCCTGTGCCCTTGTGTTTTTGATATTTTTGCTTTCTTTGGACTTTGTACCTTTTTGATCTTCTGAGCGTTCAGCATTTTGCCTTTCCTTTTGTTTTTGGACATTTTACCTTTGGATATTTTTATTTTGGTTTATCTTCTGAGCTTTTGGATTTTCTTTTTGTTTATTCCATTGGATTGTAAATAGTGTAAATAAACTTTTTTTTTTGATACTCTACTTTCACCTCATGCCTCTGCACTTGAGTCATCCCCCTGGTGGCCTAGTGGGGGTTTACTGGATTATCACACCAACGACCCGGGTTCGAATCCCAGCAAAGCCCTAACACACACCTTGTCCGTGCCTGCTGCTTTCCTGGGGTGAAGCTTCCTCAGTTGACCTCTGACCTGGTTTGCAGTAATGCACAGAGGAGTCTGTGTTGAGGTGGGAGAGGAGGATGAGGCTGCTGTGATGACTGGGGGGAGGTGTGTTGAGGGAAGAAGGAGAGATGGCTGCAGTGAGGGAGAGGATGGGGGGGACGTGGGCTGGTTGAACCGATTGAAGAAGTCATTCAACTTGTTCGCCCTCTCCACTGTCCCCTCAACAACTCTGATCTTTGTATTGTGGCCTGTGATGGTTTTCACACCTTCCCAGACCTCCCTCATGCTGTTCTCCTTCAGCTTCTGCTCCACCTTTCTCCTGTAGCTGTCCTTGGCTTCCCTCATGCAGCGTTTCACCTCCTGCTGTGCTGCTTTCATCGCCTCCCTATCCCTGCTCCTGAAGGCGGCCTTCTTCCTGTTGAGGACAGCTTTGACTTCCTGTGTTACCCATGGCTTATTAGGGTAACACCATACAGTCTTAGCGGGGGAGACCACGTCTGCACAGAAGTTGAGGTAATCTGTCAGACAGTGTGTCAGCCCCTCTATGGCCTCACAGTGTGGGCTAAGCAGCACATCCCAGTCCGTGATGTCATAGCAGTCTCTGAGGGCATCTTCCATTTCAGGGGACCACCTCCTGATGAAACTAGTTGTTGCAGGCTGCCTTTGAACCAGGGGGGTGTACTTCGGCTGTAGAAGAACCAGGTTGTGGTCAGACTTTCCTAGTGGGGGGAGGGGTGTGACTCTGTATGCATCCCTCACATTAGCATACAGCAAGTCAATTGTCCTGTTGTTCCTTGTTGGACAATCCACAGACTGGTAAAAAGCAGCCAAAGTAGAGTCCAAAGTAGCATGATTAAAGTCCCCAGAAATGATGATAAATGCCTCAGGGTGCTGTGTCTGCAGCCTTGCTGTGACAGAGCGGCATGCAGCGGCTGCGTCTGCCCTCGGAGGGATGTAAATACAGATGGTGATCACATGACTGAACTCCCTCGGCAGATAATATGGCCGCAGGCTAACGGCTAGTAGCTCCAAGTCTGGGCAACATAAAACTGTCTTTACAGAGCTATGTCCTGGGTTATACCAGCGATTGTTGACATAAATGATGAGTCCCCCACCTTTGCTTTTCCCGCATGTGTTAGTGTCTCTGTCGGCTCTCACAGCAGTGAATCCCCGCAGGTCCACGTTAGCATCTGGTACAAGGTGTGTTAGCCATGTCTCCGTAAAGATAAACAAGCTGTTCTCCCGGTAAATCCGCTGGTTGTTCAGAGCGGAAAGCTCGTCGACTTTATTCGGCAGCGAGTTCACATTCCCCATGATAACGGAGGGAATGGATGGTTTGTAGCACCGGCAGTTGTCTACTAGCCTAGCCTTTAGCTTAGCTTCAGCCTTGCAGCCCCTGGGTTTCCTCCTCAGCTCCGCTGGGATGGGGTGTCATATCCCGGCTCGTCCCATTGTTTTCAGGGCCAGCAGCTCCTCTCTTGAATAAGTGAGAAAACTGGCTCCTGGTTGCGTGTTAAAGTTAAATATATCCATGTTATATAGTTAAACACACTATGTCTTCGTAAGAAGAGCAAAAAAGTAAAAAAAGGGGTTTAAAGAGCTAAAAACTATAGAGCTACTGGAGAGGCAGCCGTCTCACACAGCGCCCATACAAACATAATATTTTCCACACTTTCCTCAAGTACTTTTTTAATATGAAATAAAGTTTATCTTTGGCTGTTTTATCCCCTTTATATGTGTACAAGGCATATGGTGTATAAGTTTCTTTCTATCATCTGTATAATACCAACTGTACTGTTTTCCCACCTGGTATGGCTTGACTTACAAACTGTGCCCAATATGATTTTGTTAGAATGGCTATAAAACTGTGCTCACTACAAGAGAACTGTTTGGCTATTCCTATAAATTTTTACCTCAACTTTTAGTGGACATGTAATTTGGAATTGCATTAAATGGTTATAAACACTCATGCATTTCAAAATTCCTTATATTGTCAACGAACAGAATACAACAGCTGCTTTATGTTTAGTGCATACATGGAATGCTGTCAGTGACCACCTGCATCATTTCCTAGTCCTTAGTTAACAGCACAGATGATGTAAAGAGAAATCATAACTGCTCACACAAGTCTGTGCTGTATGAAACAATGTGTAAGAACTGGCCTTCTTCGGAGGCTATGAGCAGGTGTGGATGTGTTTGCCAAACATATTAGAGGGCTGTGTCAAGATGCAGTTATAAAGAGCAAAGTAGAATGAAGCCTTTTTTAGAATGTGGGCATGGGAGGAGAATGTGTTCTGTTTTAGGGAATAGAAGGACAAAATATATTAGTGAGCAAGAGAAAGAATGTGATTTTCATTCTCAGTGGTTTTCTCTGAATGTTAGTTCCTTCGGGCTCAGTGTGCTACTTGTGTTTGGCAGAGTGAACTTATGTAATTCTGCATTTTGGTAACTTCTGTGTCTGTCTTTCTGGTTCTCTCCAATAGTACACCACTTCCAGTAACAACAACACCCATATCCAGGGCTTCTACATCTACTATCGACCTACAGACAGTGACAATGATGGTGATTATAAGAGAGATGTGATAGATGGTATGCTTCATGCTAGCTATTTTTTTACACTCTGTTGTTTATCTATTGCAGTGTGGGACATAAGGAATTTTAAGTAGATTTTCACAGGACAGACAAGTCTGAAATGTTGTTTGTGTGTCCAAATTTCAGCCTGTCCGAATGATGGGCCAAAGGCCTGGAACAATGGTGTTGAAGCTGAAGGACATTAGATGCCTGGAGATGGCTTCTCAGCTATTTCCAGGCACATTTTTGTGATCTTCAAAGGCCAAAATACACTCAACATTAGTTGCTAATTACACTACAAATTAAATATAATTTACAAGAAAATGTCAAAAGATTCAAGAAAAATATGCTTAAAGTTATACCCAAGAAAACAGTAGTACACACAGGTCAGTTCCATGTCTAGAAAAAAGTATGGGGACAAGGATGTTCCAGTTGGTTACAACTTACTCATATATAGGTACTATAATAACACTCAAACATTATGCCAGCAATGACTTTTTTTATACTATGTTTATAATCAGGGCTTTGAACCGGTTCAAGGAACGAAAACCGGGAACTTTTTCTATTTCACATGGAACAGAAACGAAACCAGAAACTTTATTATTTTTTATGTTCCGGAACAGAAACACTTATTAAAAATAATGGTAACCGGTTAATACCGGTTTTAATTTCGTTCCTCAAAGTTTCCGTAGCCTACAAATAAAAAAGTCATTCTTCTCCTGTGCAAGTTTCTATGACCCGCTGGGGTTCACTTCCTGTGTGACGTTCGCTGACTGAATGGAGAGAGCGGGAGGGTGGACTACTATCACGTCTCCACGTCATAATAAGTGAGTAAATGCATTACTGAGTGTCTGAGCAAAGAAGAGCCTGAACGTTGCAACCTCCCTATTGGCTGTTTGTAAAAATGTATCAATTGTTGCCCTTCCCACGGGAATCATCGCGGGCTCGAGAGACGAGACCTGACGAGTTAGTTTGTTGGTAGCAGAACAAAATGTCTGGACACAAATCGGGTTTTCAGAAAAGGAAAGAAAATAAACGGAGGGTCGAAAATACAAAAAAGGAGGCAGAAAATGCAAAACGAGTTTTAAGGTAAGACAAATGGTTACTTTTTAAGGCAGCCCGCCGTGGCTGCAGGCTTTCAGTTGTGTCATTGAATGGTTACTTTTCTGAGGCAGCCCGCTGTGGCTGCCTGCAGGCTTATTTATTATAGCCCATTTAGTTAACATAGTTGATATAAAATGTTTATAGTTATAGTTATGTGATGGTTGTCCTGATTTAGACTGGTGTGTGTTTTTTTTTTTGGGGGGGGGTTGCGCGATGTTGCACCCGGGTCCAGATTAGGGCAGAACCGGCCCTGGCTACATTTCAGGTGTAGTTTGTTTTATGTATGTATGTACTTGCTAGGGTTGGGCGGTATTACGGTAAGAAGGTATCCCGAGGTATCCAAAAGTACCAACGGTATCGGACTCATTACCGTCATTTAAAAAAAATATATAATATTTAAATAAATATGGAGTACATGAGGTCATAATATAAAATAATAAATTGAAGATCATCCCGAATAACTGTGTGATCGTATTTTCACTAATTCTATCAATTTCCTAAAGAAGTTCTCATCGCGTGCAGGGTTGTTTATGTCGTTACCATGGCAACCCTGCGTGACATTTGGAGTCTGACAGAAAGCTTCGCAAGAGACTGAGACCGGGGGTGTCATGGCTCAGATGGCTAAGGCACCGTACCATAAATCCGGGGACCCGGGTTCGATTCCGACCCGAGGTTATTTCCCGATCCCGTCTCTCTCTCCCCCGCTCATTCTCTGTCTCTCTATACTGTCCTATCTAAAAAAAAAAAAAGAGACTGAGACTGCGGTTGAAAGATGGCAAGTCAAGATAACGAGTTAGTGGCAAAAAAAAAATACAACATCGGCAGTGTGGCAGTATTTTGGTTTCAAACCAAACGAAAAATCTAATATGTCCCCTAAGGCACACCATAGCCTGGGGTACTCCACTTCCACGAGATCTCTCCAATGAGTTGTGTTTTGAGTAGGTTACATGAGTAACAACAAGGTAAAATAATATAACGTATGACATTTGGGATGTGGGTAATAAACGTTTGAAATGTCATCTACTGAAGAAACGGAAGAAAACATCGTAGCGTAAACTGTTAGGTTTCTGGTGGGAATTAGCAATGCGCTTGCTATCTTTGTTGGGTGTGTTAAACCGTATGGATTTAAGTGGAATAATTGTAAGGAGTTATGTGATCAAGACAACGTTTTAAGCAAGGTAAGGCCATTTGATTATTAATTTCCCCGCCATGGCATGACGTGGGCCCATATGATTTTGCCTTGTGCAGCTATCACGCATTTGAATTAGGTTCGCCTCATTTGCGCTGAAGAATATGGTTTATCGCGCAGTCTAAACGGACTTGGGTGTTGGTTGATTCTTTTTCTTTTTTTTATTTCCCATGCTTGAAAGGGTATGATCCTGCTCATCGTGTACTTTTTTTTGATGGAGTAGGTGAAATAGTGCTGCAAATGGCGTTTCAACGCAGACATGTGTAAACGACAGTTGAATGCTATTTTCAGGATGAAGGAAGAGCTGCGTGATGCTTTTAAATATCTCTTAATCCATTCATCAATGCACAAAATTCGCTTTGCTGCTTAATCCATACCACAATGCACATAATTCGCTATGCTGCTTTTAAATAGTACATTTGAGGCATAGGCGCACGTTACACAGTAGGCCGAAACAAAATATTATTTTTTTCTCGGTAATACCGTATACCCCGGGAAAACACAGAGACAGTTTAAAGGTATCAAAATTTGGATACCGCCCAACCCTAGTACTTGCATAGATGTGTACTTGGTCTTCCAATATGGCGCCTAACAAAATCTCGCGGCGCGGTGACCTCATGCAGTAGCCCTCTATAGGGCCTGACTAGCCTTTGGTAACACACTAAAAGAATTATCTTTCATTTTTGGCACTTTTTCTGTTTGTGTAGATGGGAAGACATACTGAGAATCCAAATCGCCAACATTTGAAATAATAATTGTTTTGAATTATTTCTTGTCTTATTTAATGAAGGCTGTAATAGAATTAGCCTACATTTGGCTTAAGCTGGATGAGACAGAGACATAATTTTATAGCCATTTGTTAAACAGCTGACAGGGAACGTAATTAACCGTTCCGGGAACGAAATTTGTTTGTTCTAACCGGTTCGGGAACGTCTATTTAATGGTGGGACCCAAAACCGGAAACGTTAAAATTCCGTTTCTGTTCGGAACGAATCAATAGGGAAAAAATTCTGGTTCAAAGCCCTGTTTATAATACATCAGTAAGAAATTTAGTAATTAACAATACAACTATTCTTACATAATAGAGTTAAAATTTTGAGTACGAGATTCCAAGTAACTTTTTGTAACAAAATGACTTAATATTTTAAGACATCGTAATATCATTTAGCATTCAGACTAAAATCTGCTGGACTAGAACATAGAAAATATAGGAAAATAAAAACTCTATTAAAATATAAATTGACATCCTCCATAGCATATGGCTATGACGGTCATTCTTATTATGAATAAAAAAATGCACATAAGAATAACAACATAACCAGTGATTGGCAGTTTGGCACTTAACATAATACTGTACTCCAAAGTTTCATGTAAACTGAACTCTTAATCAACCAGCTGGATCAATCGGATACTGTCAACCCTAAAACACTAGTTCAACTGCATCATGCAATAAAAACAACAGTGAATACTGAGTGTATTATTATTGTTTTATTTAGTCTGCCACTCGGGGAATGGGAGGTAGCTGTAAATTTTGGCGGGACTAGGACCTTTGGTGGCCGAGTTATGATTTTTAAAATCCCTGCACGCGTGAGTGGCTAGAGCTAGGACTCATGCTAAAACTTTCCACAATCTGTGCTTGCTCCTGATGTCAGATCGGGCCGAGCCTTGGCTGGTTCGAAAGGTCTTGGGGAGAGGGATGTGCCTGTAAATTTTGGCGGGGCTAGGCCCATTGGTGGCCAAGGTATGAATTTTTAAAGGCTGGCTTGAGCCAGGGCTCATGTGAAAGATTTCCATGAGCAGCGCTCATGCGGGGGTTTTGGGGTGAATAACGGGCCAAGGCAGAGTCATAGCAGGCCGTGCCTGTGTTGGTTTGAAAGGGCTCAGGGAGAGGGACATGCCTGTAAATTTTGGCGGGGCTAGGATCATCGGTGGCTGAGTTACGAATTTTTAAATTCAGGTCTGCGGAGGCCCTTGTTTCACAGGCTGTGTTATGACATCATGTATTCGCCCAGTGTAACATTTGGAAGAAAATTGAACGTAGATTAGACCCATATCTTTACAGTTTTTTCATGGGCCATCCGGTTTGATGCTTTTGAAATACAGATGGACACATTGAAATTATTTTTTATCGGCCATCCGATCCAGTGTTTTTGAAATACAGACGGGCAAATGCGAAAATTACCAGTCAGTGTCCGCCGGTCTGGCCTTATTTCCCACACTGCATTGTACCAACTAGTCCACTCTTTGTGCTCATTCACACTAGCCAACTACCATTTGAGTACTTTCAAGTTGCACACTGTTATGTGCTCCATGTAGATCCATGCTAAATTGGAAGGGGCTTTTAGGTTGAAGTTAATTCATAGATATTTTGTGTGTGTATGTGTGGGAGTAATGGGTATCCGGTGTGATGTGTCTGCAGATTGACATGCAGAAAACCTGTAGTATGGCATAATGAAACAGCTAAAAAATGTGTTTTAAATACAGTGGTGCTTGAAAGTTTGTGAACCCTTTAGAATTTTCTATATTTCTGCATAAATATGACCTAAAACATCATCAGATTTTCACAAGTCCTAAAAGTAGATAAAGAGAACCCAGTTAAACAAATGAGACAAAAATATTATACTTGGTCATTTATTTATTGAGGAAAATGATCCAATATTACATATCTGTGAGTGGCAAATGTATGTGAACCTCTAGGATTAACAGTTAATTTGAAGGTGAAATTAGAGTCAAGTGTTTTCAATCAATGGGATGGCAATCAGGTGTGAGTGGGCACCCTGTTTTATTTAAAGAACAGGGATCTATCAAAGTCTGATCTTCACAAAACATGATTGTGGAAGTGTATCATGGCACGAACAAAGGAGATTTCTGAGGACCTCAGAAAAGTGTTGTTGATGCTCATCAGGCTGGAAAAGGTTATAAAACCATCTCTAAAGAGTTTGGACTCCACCAATTCACAGTCAGACAGATTGTGTACAAATGGAAGAAATTCAAGACCATTGTTACCCTCCCCAGGAATGGTCGACCCACACAGATCACTTCAAGTGCAAGGTGTGTAATATTCGGCGAGGTCACAAAGGACCCCAGGGTAACTTCCAAGCAACTGAAGGCCTCTCTCACATTGGCTAATGCAGGGATGAGAGTTTTCTGCTTTTTGGCAGATTTCTGCTTTTTCTGAGTAAAAAAAGCAACCTTTTTATATTATGCCAAATCCGTTGAGAATTTTTTTTAATTAATTGAGGGGGGTTGGGGTATGTTCCTTCATGTTGTTCAAACTTAATTAACTCCAACGATGTTTACACATTATTTGTAAGTCGCCATCTTTAGTCTCGTTTAATCTCGTTGAATGTGATGTAAAATTCGTGTTACCTACATTGTTATTGGTCAAAACATCGATGTCGAGACCATAATAGCCAATCAAAACAGTTTTTACAAAGATACCCACATCCGCTTTCTTTTATCAAAACTTACACATGTTCCTGAGCTGCATATCAAAAATACGCTCCTCTAATTGGCATTTTTTTCTCAAGATGTCGAATACTATTGACAAGCGAGATGAAGCGAAGGTACATGAAATTGATGCTGGTATAAAAAAACAAGTTTAGCAAAGCAAAAGGAAAGCAAGAGAGGAGTGTGAGAGAGAGCAGAAGAGAACCAGGTTAGAGTATGTAAAAACACAGGAGGCGCTGGCTAATGAAAGAAAAAGGGAAAAAAGAGAGGACTGATGAGCTTTTGGCTTTGGCCAAGAAGCTGAAGAAGAATTCTAAATGATCTAATGAAAATTTGTTTCAAAAACAACTGGGAACTGTAAACAACTTAACTGTAAAAAGTGTGAATAGACATATGCTCTTCCTTTTGAAGAAAACATACAAGTGATGTGGACAATAAGATAAAGACAGTCCCCATAAAATATGCATTTGTTTGATTCAATACATTGAATATATGATAATTTGAATTATAGCTGACAGTGTTGATAACTGTATAACTTTAAAGTTTAAATAGACATTGTGAAGAAATCATATACAAGTAATGTGGACATTAGGAAAAGGTCAGTCTCGATAAGATATATAAATGTTTTTATTTAATTCAATATATTGAATATATGAAAATTTGAATTATTAATGGAACTGTAAATAACTATGGATTTTAATGGACATTTTTTTTTTGAAAAACAAGTGATGTTGACAATGAGTAATAACCAGTCCCCATAAAATGTACATATTATTTTGAATTAATGCAATACACATATTGATTTTGATATGTATTGTTCTATATAATAGTGTTTTTATTTCATTAAGTATGAAAATAGGCCTTAGGTGTTTGAATTAACTACAGCTCAGATTGCAGGAAATAGGGTGTGTAAGGTCTCATTTTGAAAAAAAAATTCATGGGGGGGGGTCCCCCTGGACCCCCCCTTATTACTTCGGGCACCTGCAGCACCCTCAGGACATTTTACAGATTTTCTGCTTTTTTTCATCAGGACCCACTCTCATCCCTGCTAATGTTAATGTTCATGAGTCCACCATCAGGAGAACACTGAACAATGGTGTGCATGGCAGGGTTGTAAGGAGAAAGCCACTGCTCTCCAAAAAGAGCATTGCTGCTCATCTGCAGTTTGCTAAAGATCACGTGGACAAACCAGAAGGCTATTGGAAAAATATTTTGTGGATGGATGAGTCCAAAATAGAACTTTTTGGTTTAAATGAGAAGCGTTATGTTTGGAGAAAAGAAAACACTGCATTCCAGCATCAGAACCTTATCCCATCTGTGAAACATAGTGGTGTATCATGGTTTGGGCCTGTTTTGCTGCATCTGGGTCAGGACGGCTTGCCATCCTTGATGGAACAATGAATTCTGAATTATACCAGTGAATTCTAAAGGAAAATGTCAGGACATCTGTCCATGAACTGAATCTCAAGAAAAGGTGGGTCATGCAGCAAAACAATGACCCTAAGCACACAAGTCGTTCTACCAAAGAATGGTTAAAGAAGAATAAAGTTAATGTTTTGGAATGACCAAGTCAAAGTCCTGACCTTAATCCAATTGAAATGTTGTGGAAGGGCAAGCAGTTCATGTGAGGAAACTCACCAACATCCCAGAGTTGAAGCTGTTCTATACAGAGGAATGGGCTAAAATTCCTCCAAGCCGGTGTGCAGGACTGATCAACAGTTACCAGAAACATTTAGTTGCAGTTATTGCTGCACAAGGGGGTCACACCAGATACTGAAAGCAAAGGTTCACATACTTTTGCCACTCACAGATATGTAATATTGGATCATTTTCCTCAATAATTAAATGACCAAGTATAATATTTTTTGTCTCATTTGTTTAACTGGGTTCTCTTTATCTACTTTTAGGACTTGTGTGAAAATCTGATGATGTTTTAGGTCGGGGTCATCAAACTACGGCCCGCGGGCCAACTCCGGCCCGCCACCCCCCTTTGACCGGCCCCCCAGCCCCTCTGCCCCCCACCACTTGAACCAGCCCTATGAGGCAATCCCCAAAAGTGGTCATGGCCTATTTTTTAAATTGCTTTTTGGCAAATAATAATATGTCTGCATCTTGTATTTTGTTGATTTTATCAATTAAAATTGATATTTAGTTATAAAGTGAACTATTCGTATTTTCCGAATTTTCGTCATATGCTCGCGATCAAGCAGTGACAGGCACGCGCAAAGAACTGTCAGTGTTCAGGACAGCAAAATGGCGAGCGGTAAGTGAAAAGTTGACAGAGAGTGTAGAGTTTTTAAAGAACAGTGGACCACCGATTATTTTTTCGTTCAGTGTAAGGACCGTGTAGTTTGTCTTGTATGTAAAGAAAGTGTGTCGGTTTTCAAAGAATATAATCTGCGTCGTCACTACGAAACCCGCCACAAAGAGTATGCTAGTTTGCGAGGGCAAACAAGAGAAGACAGGATTCGGAGGATGAAATGCGGACTGGCTGCACAACAGAATGTATTCCTTCGCCAAACCCAGATCAACCAGGCTGCTGTCCGAGCTAGCTATAAGGTAGCTCACCTACTAGCTACCCATGGAAAGCTGTTTACTGATGGGGACTTTGTTAAAGTATGCATGCTTGCTGTGGCCGAGGAGGTGTGTCCCGACAAGAAGGATGCGCTCAACACGGTGAGTCTCTCTGCACCTACTATGACCAGGCGAACCGAAGATTTGGGGGACAACGTGTATGACCAGCTGAATGAGAGAGCATCAGAATTCGAGGTTTTTTTGCTTTGGCTATGGATGAGAGCAATGACGTGCAGGACACAGCACAACTGCTGTGATCTATTCATCTATTGCTCATATTATTATAATTTCACTGTTTTTTAAATGTATTTATTTTATAGGCCTATTTATTTGACCTTTATTAAGTGCTGCACACAATGATTATTAATATTATAAATAATATCAACAGGCCGACCTACAATTTTTATAATTTTCCACTCACCTTTGCCAGTGTCAATCACCTCAACTAGGCAGATGTTTCTTACCTTGACAGCTTTGATGTTATTTTTATTAGAAAATAAATAAATGGAATATCTGTGGTATTTCAAATTAAAACAAAGTGTGAAGACTCGATTACTACTTTTGCAAACCACTAGTAAAGATAAACAAATATGTGCCAGGAATCAAGTGTTGATATAGTAGTGGGGACGGCTGTGCCAGGCTAGTAATCTCTACTACACAATGAGGCCTGCTGGTGGTCATATTTGTCTGGGTCATATAATTCTATTATATAGCTGACCCGACCCCGGCCCCCCATCACAGTCAGGAACGACAATGTGGCCCCCAGAGAAAAAAGTTTGGTGACCCCTGTTTTAGGTCATATTTGTGCAGAAATATAGAAAATTCTAAAGGGTTTGCAAACTTTCAAGCACCACTGTAAATGGATACCTTTCAAATGAGCCCAAACTGAAACCCTACACTCAAGACAGTGAGAAGGGGCTTACACAACTGGTGATCCCTAAACCTTCCCATCTTTTTTGTGTTCCCCTCTGGCCTGAGAGCTGTCTTTTTGTATTTTTTAACTGACAGGCTGGCAGAAATACAACCCCCATTTCCCAAAAAGTTGGGACGCTTCGTAAAATATAAATAAAAACCGAATACAATGATTTGCAAATCATGGAAACCCTATATTTAATTGAAAATAGTACAAAGACAACATATCAAATGTTGAAACAGAAATGTTATTGTTTGAAAAATATATGCTTGTTTTGAATTTGATGCCGGCAACATTTTTCAAAAATTTGGGACAGAGGCATGTTTACCACTGTGTTGCATCACCACTACTTTTAACAATACTCTAAACAGTTGGGAACTAAGGAGACCAATTGCTGTAGTTTTGAAAGTGAAATCTCGTCCCATTCTTGCCTGATATTAGATTTCAGCTGTTCAACAGTTTGGGGTCTACTTTGTTGTATTTTCCTTTCCATAATGTGCTAAATGTTTTCAGTGGGAGATAGGTCTGGAGTGCAGGCAGGCAAGTTCATCGTCCAGACTCTCTCTTACTATGGAGCCATGCAGTTGTAATACGTGCAGAGTGCAGTTTGGCATTGTATTGCTGAAAGAAGCAAGGCCTGTCCTGAAAAAGACATCATCTGGATGGGAGCATATGTATGTTGTAAAAAAGCTATATATGTCATTCAGCATTAATGGTGCCTTCCCAGATGTACAAGCTATCCATGCCATGTGCACTAATGCACCCCCATACCATCACAGATGGTGGCTTTTGAACTGTGCAATGATAACAGACCATGTGGTCCCTCTCTTCTTTAAACCAGAGGACATGGCAGCCTTGAGTTCTAAAAAGAATTTTAAATTTTGATTCGTCAGACCACAGGATAATTTTACACTTCGCCTCAATCCATTGTAAATGTGCTTGGGCCCAGAGAAGATGGCAGTGTTTTTGGTTATTGTTTATATATGGTTTCTTCTTTGCATGGTAGAATTTTAACTTGCACTTCTGGATGCAGTGATCTGTGCTCACAGATGATGGTTTTCAGAAGTGTTCTTGAGGCCATGTAGTGATTTCCACTAGAAAATTGTGTCTGTTTTTAATTCAGTGCCACCCAAGCGCCCAATCATCAGAGGTATCCAATATTGGTTTTCGTCCTTGGACCTTGTATACAGAGATTTCTCCATACTCTCTGAATCTTTTAATGATATGATGTATCCCAAATGGTGTGATCCCCAAATTCTTTGCAATTTTACATTGAGGACAGTTATTAAAAATTGATGCACTATTTGCCTACACAGTCTTTCAGAGTTGTGAACCCTTCCTCATCTTTACTTCTGAGAGACTCAGCCTCTCTGGAATGCTCATTTTATACCCAATCATGTTATTGACCTGTTACCAATTAGCCTAATTAGTTGTGAGATGTTCCACCAGGTGTTTTTTTTTTTTAAGCATTACACAACATTTCTAATCTTTTGTTGCCCCTGTCCCAACTTTTTTGAAACAGGTTGCTGGCATTAAAATCAAAATGAGCGCATATTTTTCAAAAACAAGAAAATTTCAGTTTGAACATTTGAAATGTTGTCTTTGTACTATTTTCAGTGGAATATAGGATTTGTATGATTTGCAAATGAAAGCATTCTGTTTTTATTTACATTTTACACTGTGTCTCAGCTTTTTCGGAAACAGGGTTGTGCATCCTTAGTCAGATAGATCAGCCTCACAGGAAACCAAGCTCAACAGCTATCCATGCTTTTTGTGTGCTGTTGTGTGTGCATGTTATGAGTTCCTATTCAAATCTTGGGCTGCATGCTCATGAACCTCTGTCCCACTGTCTTTAAAGATATCATTAAAGAGCTGACTCAGAGTGCATGTATGTGTTCATCTGTGAGATCAGAGTGTGTGCACAGTAGTGTTGGTGTACTGAAGCCCAGGCAGAGCAAACAATAAGTTGCCTTATAAGGAATCTGACTGGAATAAAGCATGTGTCTGAAGCATCATGGGACTTGGGGAGAAGGGGGAGAGAAAGAAAGAGTGGAAATAGTGAGAAAGAGACAAATAAAGGGAGAGGATTTCACTGGTTAATAGTGAACGAAATGCACTTAAAGGAGGCAGCCCTGTGTAATTATGTCACTGTAACATTGCCACTTTCATTTCACCCTCCCACAGGTATCAAGCGCTGGCACATGATTAGTCAGCTCCAACCTGAGACATCCTATGACATTAAGATGCAGTGCTACAATGATGCAGGAGAAAGCGATTACAGTAACGTGATGATATGTGAAACTAAAGGTGAGAGAGAGAGAGTACTGTTATGGGAATGTGATACTTGAATGCACTACAGGAGGCTATAAAAGCTACTGCTATAATTACAGACCGGGACACAGCAATGGTTTATTAAAGTCAGACAATAGGACACATTGTGCTTCATCGCCTTTACGTCATATTCTAATGACTGTTATTAATACAGGCCTGGGGTAATCAAAACAAGACTCAATGCACACAGTGACTCTGTTATTAGCACAAAGCTTTGAACCTGTAAGAAGCTTGCTGTACAGTTTTGTTTAGTACT